>NC_142603.1:27185959-27382330 GCF_041222555.1 Hakea prostrata
CTCTAGCGCGTGGGTGAAGGCTTCCCACCGGGTAATTTTTTTTCCTTGTACATCCATTGGAACCAGTCCAAAGCTGAATCATCCATATGAAATGCAGACACTAGCAGGTGTTGCTCATCCTGAATAGCATGATAATCGAAGAAGCTTTCAGCCTTGAAGATCCATTCGGTGGGATTTCGCCCATCGAAACAGGGAAAATCTAACCAAACTGATTTAGTATGATTTCTTGATTGGAAATTTGATCCAGAGGTTTGTGTGTTTCCTGAATTTGACGGAAGCGAAGGTGAATGCTTTGCTTCTATTGGTGTTCGTATCGCAAGCGAAGGTGAATGCTCTGTTGCTATTGGCGTTCGTATCGCTTGAGCCATCTATCCGCTAAGGGCCATGATTTGCGCCACCAATTGAGACATGGTATTCTTTTGTTCTTGGACCGATGTATGCAATTGTGTCATGGTTTCCTTTTGCTCAAAAACCGAAGAATGCAAGGTAGTTAGCATCACACCTTGCTCATTAGTGATTGTATTCAGCTGCTTCAAGGTTTCATCCATTACTTGTAGTCGTGTGCCGTCGGCCATCTGGCAGGTGGACCAATTGTCAGGCTCCAACGTTTAATTGAGGAAATTCAGTGATCTGAGGAAGACAAAGACTCAAAGAAACAGAGAGAGAAAACCTAAGGGAGGATTGAGCTTTCGTGACATTTTATGTTTCAATTATATATGTTAGCTAAACAATGCTAGCGGCTCCTTAAAAATCCAAAATGCTTATGGGCCTAGCCGATGTCTCACAAAAATACCTTAAGCACAGATCCTTGTTAGAAAAAGAACTCTCCAGAAGCTGCTCTTGGGGTTGGGGAAGTGTGATGGCGGGTCGTGATCTATTAACCTTAGGTCTCATTAAAAGTATAGGAAATGGGCAAACCACCTCCATCTGTGGTGACCCATGGATTCCTAAATTTCCCTGCAATAGTATCACATCCCTCCTATAGTTCATGGCCCAACAATGGCTAATGAATTAATATCTTAGCAGTCTCAATAGTGGCAAAAACTACTCTCTTGACCCTTTTCTCTCCACAGGAGGTGGCTGCCAATATGGCCATTCCTATCCTTGCCCAAGACACTGGGGAAACTTGGAAGTGGGATAGAACAACTCGTGGGAACTTCACTATTAAAACAGCATATGAGCTTTGTGTTACACATTCGGATGATTATGGACATATAGCTTCAATATCATACCAATCCAAGCTTCTGAAATTTATATGGAATTTGCTCACTTTCCCAAATATACAGCACTTCATGTGGGGTTTGGGACATCAAACAGTTGCTGCTGGGGAAACTCTATTTCAGAGAAATGCCATCTCATGACCTCTATGTCTCATCTATGTTGAAGGAATTGAGTCAATATGTCAGTCTTTTTCATTGTACATTTGCTAGACTATGTTGGCGCTCGCTCATCTTCTCTCAAAATTGATACTAGTAAATTTCAAGGAGAGACCATTTTTTATTGAATTATCTTTATCAGAGTAGTTAAGGGATTTTGATGATATAGATCTCATACATCATACATGGCACTTGTATTTGCGGTTGAATATGGAATGCACAAAACACTTTTTGTTCCAGCGATGGCCTATACATGTTGCTCAAATATTACATCGAAGTAACTTTTTGATTACTTCAATCTCAACTTCAAGGCCTAGTAATTTACAATATGTTGTGGATTCTACAAATTTTGATCCTTCATTAGTACTGTTGGAACATGCTCGTCATCTATATGTTGATGGTTCTTGGGAACGAACGAAATCCTGGCACACGAGGCCACCACTGTGCTAGAAGTATTTAAAGATTGCTAACTTGTATACTTTTAGAGTTGCCTTACTGGTGGACATGATTCTGTCTAGATGGAAGTTAAGAGTGCCGTGAAGATAGATGGCGCGCCCTGTAATGCATGGGGGAATGCTAGCCGATGTCGCCACCTTGAGAGGTCATTTTCGGTCCTTTTCTTTGGCCCATGGTGTCCGCGAGACAAACCACGCGCTGTGTGAATCTCCTAACTTCCTTTGTTTCATGATTGTCAACAGCTCTCCCTTAATTCAGGGAGCTAGAGCTAGCCCTCGAGGCGCTCATCTTGATGCTATTCATTTCCTCTATTTAGGAGGCCCGAGGTCGTAGGATGTATACCATGTAAAACCATTTATTTCCTTGGCTGAATCTTTACCCGAAAGCTCTCATATGGACTCAGATGATAGGACTAGATATAATATATCATCCAAAGGATCCAACCGGTATCCTAACTGGGACCATTCACCTACCCAACTCTTATTATTGCAAGACCCAAAACCTCCACAGTATCAAAGCAGGGGTAATGGAGAACTCGTCGAAGGCGGTGGAAATTTCTGTTGAGGATCTTGATTTGATGCAACGAAGTACCAAGAAGTACAAACGAGGTCGCCAGGTGAGGGAAGCAGAGGATCTTATTGATCCATCTCAGTCTCGTTCGTTCCTTGAAATCTATATGAGCAATCAGGGCAATAAGGATTCAGTCATGGAGGAAACTGAGGATTCTTCTCGAAATCCTGATAATGCTGAGTGGGATACTGATAGTGAAGAAGAAGAAAAGGCTGGTCCATCTATGGAAGATTATTTATGCCCGGAAATTACCTTGACGAAGGAAGAAAATAAGAGATTGCAAAAACCCTAGAAACAGTCTTTAATCTTCAAATTGATGGGTAAAACGATGGGGTATACCCAACTGTCGAAGAGACTGAACCAAATCTGGAAACCGAGTGGAAACATGGATCTAATAGACATTGGGAATGATTATTACATTGCTTGTTTTAATCTGAAAGAAGATTACAGAAGAATTTTAACGGAAGGCCCTTGGCTAGTGTCGGATCATTACCTCTCAATTCGTAGATGGGAACCAGATTTCAATCCTTTGGAAGCAGAGGTAAACAAATTAGTAGTATGGGTTAGATTTCCGGGTGTCTCCATTGAATATTTTGATAAAATTTTTCTCACAAAGCTTGGCAGTAGGGTAGGAAAGGTCATTAAGGTGGATGCTACAACTACCATGGCTATGCAAGGTAAATATGCCCGAGTCTATGTAGAAGTAGATTTGACTAAACCTCTTCTTTCCAAGTTTAGAAGGAAGGGTCGTACTCATCAGATTCTCTATGAGTCTCTCTTTTTGCTTTGCTTTGGATGTGGAAAATATGGACATCAAAAAGAAATTTGCCCACTGCTTTAAGAATTTGTTAATGATGTTGCACAGGATACACAGCCAAACGAACCTGGCATTGAAGGAAGAGAAAGCTCAAGAAAAGTGCAGAATGAGATACCTGAAGACACATATGTGCCTTGGATGATCGCACAACGAACAAAATTTAGAAAAGATACTCGCTGGAATTTTGGTGTCGGAGTGGGAGATGGTGTTGAACTGCAGGGAAGGACAACATCGAAACGTGTTGGATCAAGAAACGGTTCCGAAAAGGTTGGTACTGGATCACGGTTTGATGCCCTTACGACAATGGGACTCTTAGATGAGGAGGTTGAGATGGTAAGGGAAACAATCCAAAGTCCTATTTTTTTCATCAAATTACCAAAAGCCAATGAATGTGGTAATAGAGAAATCCACAACCATCCCATCTTGCGTACATCCCAGGAGAAGCCAAATGAAGGTGGGAAGGAATCTTAGTGAAAATTATCAGACTTTACAAGAACCATCTGTGGTTCTCGAGACCATCCAAAGATCTAAAAATGTAAATCATCCTGCATCATATATTCTTCCTAATGAAATGGCTAAACAAAAGAGAAGTTGCTAAACGTGGAGACCATTCAGGAGGGGACTAAATCTATGTTCAGCAATGAGAATCAAAACCCAAATATTATGGCAGTAGAAAATCAAGTTGCGGTCTCAGCACGTGTGCTAGATAGCGATCAACTAGCTGTGATGAGATTTCAAGGAAAATCTCCAGATCAGATGCAGGTTGATAGATTTTAGATATCGGATTTGTCATTGGATGAAGAAGTTCCCATCATTCCAATAGATAATGATATGTTGAGTAACGATGTCATTGACTTGTCTAATAATATTATCTCTTGAAGATTTTATGTTGGAATTGTAGAGGGGCTGGCAGTAAAGCATTTACTTACACCCTAAAGCATTATAGAAGTGAATACAAACCTGATTTCTTAATTATTGTTGAACCGAAAGTGAGTGGATCTACTGCAGAAGCAGCGATTAAGAAGATGAAAGGAGTTAAGAGCTATTGTAGTGATGCTACAGGGATGGTTGGCAGCATTTGGTGTATCCAGGTTAATGATAACTTTGACACTAGACTTCTTCAGTTGCATAAACAATTTGTCCTTCTGGAGGTAACAAGTAGAGAAGGAGGTGTATGGATGATAGCTGCTTCGTATGCAAGTCCAGACGAATCCAAAAGACAAGATTACTGGGATGCCCTTCATTTGGCTATGGACATTCATAAGGGTCCTTGGTTGGTGGTGGGTGATCTCAATGACATAAGGGATAGTGGAGAGGAGAAGGGAGGCGCCCCTATCTCTGCTAGAAGATGTATAAGATTTATAGATAACATCAACAAATGTGAACTTCTTGATATGGGATATGTTGGTCCAAAATATACATGGAGGGGTCCGAAGTGGAGCACCTACAACAGAATTTATAGGCGGTTGGATAGAGGCATGTGTACAGATAATTGGCATTTAGTTTTCCCTGAGGCAATAGTAAGAGTTGTGCCTAGATTAAGTCAAATCATCACCCTCTCCTGGTGGACTTATTTCCTAGTAGAAGTCCTTTTCGAAAGAGGCCCTTCAGATTTGAAGCTATGTGGGTAACACACCAGAAATTTCCCCAACTTATTAAGGAAGGATGGAAAAATGAAATCAGTCTTCCTAAGGCACTTGAAGACATGAAAGGGGTTTTATTGGAGTGGAATCATAATAATTTTGGCAAATTAAATGTGTCCAAAAAGAGAATCCATGCAAGATTGGGTGGCATCCAGAGGCGTATTATGGAGGGTCGATCGAATCCCTTTCTAAAAAATTTAGAAAAGGAACTAAGGGTGGAACTTGAACAAGTCCTCACTAGAGAAGAAATAATGTGGGCTCAGAAATCAAGAAAAACTTGGTTAGCACATGGAGACAAGAACACCAAGTATTATCACATCTCTACTGTAGCGAGAAGACGAAGAAATAAAATTGAAGATCTTAAAGATGAGAATGGTGATTGGATTGGAGATCAAGGAAATTTAAAAGAACATGTTAGAAACTATTTCCAAGGCCTCTTCTCTGAAGATTTGCATTGTACTATAAACTTGAAAACGACACATGCCTTTCCTGTCCTAAATGATGTTTGGAGAGAGCGTATGGTGGATGTTGTCACGATGGATGAAGTCCTACGAGGGGTGAACCAACTCAGCCCTTGGAAAGCGCCTGGTCCTGACGGCTTTCAGGCATGTTTTTATCAGAAAATGTGGGGAATCACAGGTAAATCAGTTTATGATATGGTGAAGAGCGCTTTTGAGGGTGACATCGAGACCAAATTAAATGAAACCCTCATTGCCCTCATTCCTAAGGTGGACATTCTAGATAAAATCTCACTTTTCAAACCTATTTCTTTATGCAATGTTAGTTTCAAGATTTTGACAAAAACCATTACTAACAGACTTAAGGACTACATGCCTAGTCTTGTGGCCCCTAATCAAGTTAGCTTTGTCCCAGGAATACATATCCAAGAAAATATAGTCATTGCCCAGGAAATTTTTCATTCCATGAGAAGGAAGACGAGTAGAATCAAGTCAATGGCAATCAAAATTGACTTAGAGAAAGCATATGACAGAGTGAGATGGGAATTTATTGCGGACTCTTTAAGCTTGGCTAGGGTACCTAAAAAGCTTATTGATATTATTATGGCTTGTGTTACTACTTCTAACTTAAGTATCTTATGGAATGGTGAAGTAACAAAAAGTTTCTCTCCTTCAAGAGGCATTCAGCAAGGGGACCCTCTATCCCCCTATCTTTTAGTCTTGTGTATGGAAAGACTAACACATTGTATCTAGGATGCTATTGCAAACAAAGACTGGAAACCGTTCATGTTTGGAAGAAGCAAGCGAGGTATTTCTCATTTGATGTTTGCAGATGATGTAGTACTATTTTCCGAAGCGTCATTCTCTCAGTTGGATATCATTCAAGAGTGCTTAAATAAATTTTGTGAAGCGTCTGGAAGCAAGGTCAGTATCTCAAAGACTAGAATTCTTTTTTCTACAAATGTTCCTAAACAAGAAGTCAAGTCTATCACACTGAGAAGTGGTTTTGTTGAGACTGATGATATTGGGAGATATTTGGGGGTTCCAATTTGGAATGGGAGAATAACTAAAAGAAAATTTAGTTATTTAGTAACACAGGTAAAGGGAAGATTGGCTTCCTGGAAGGTGAACTCGTTATCTCTTGCAGGGAGGATTACTTTAGCGAAATCAGTTCTCATGACATACCTAACTACTCCATGCAATCAAACCCTATTCCCAAAGGCATTTTAAAGGAGGTTGAGAAAGTTTCAAGAGCTTTCATTTGGGGAGAAACACAAAATTGCAAAAAGATGCATCTACTGAGCTGGGAAACTTTATGTCGGCCGATTGATGAGGGAGGGTTAGGATTCCGAAAACTATTATTGATGAATGAAGCCTTCTTATTGAAAATGGTGTGGGGTTATCTGCAAAACTAATTCTTTTTGGGTTGAAATTTTGAAACAGAAATATGGGTCATCTAGAAGATCCAGCCATTTTGTAGCTTCCAACATGGATTCCCCTTTGTGGAAAGCTATGTGTAAGGTTGCTAAAGTGATGGTTGAAAACTGTGTCACTCATATTGGCGATGGAAGATCAAGTCTGTTTTGGCATGAGTGCTGGTTGGATTCAGGCTTAATTTTACTTGATCAAGCCATTGCCTCGATCTCCAACAAAATGCAAAGAGAAGTAATATGGAAGTATATTGATATTAATGGACAGTGGGATGTTCAACGCTTGGTGCAATTTCTTCCTAAAGAAATATGCAACAAGATATTTCAATCGGCCCCACCAATTTCAAATGAGAATAAAGATTGTATCATTTGGAAGCATATAGGAAATGGTATTTACACTGTTAAATCTGACTATGAAGTGTTGGCAAAAAAGGAGAACAGTAATTCAATGGGCACATTCAGAAAGATTTACTGATCAGGAATATGGAAACTTAAAGTTCCTCAACATGTAACGACGCATCTTTGGCCGATTAGTAACAACCGTCTACTCACAAACTCTCATTTAGGGAAATTACAACTCCTAATCATACAGCTTGTAATTTTTGCCTTAATCATTTTGAAGATATTCTTCATGTGATGAGGGATTGCACATATGCAAAAGGAATATGGAATCGCTTGGTTCCTATAGCTCTACGAAGTAAATTCTTTGAGCTCAACCAGGAAGCTTGGCTTCTGGATAACATTTGCGGCAATAGTACTAAAGGAAGAGATGGGTGGCCGGTAATTTTCTTATGCTTACTTTATCTATTATGGGGATGGAGAAATAAGGAAGCTCATGAAGTAGATTATCACCGACCCAATCAAGGGTTGGAAACATTGCAAAATTTTATAAATGAGGTAAATGAAGCTTGGCTCCTTTGTGTATCGAAGACAAGTGGTTTTCTTAAAAATAGAGAGCTGGTGAAATGGTTTCCTCCTCCTATAAGTTGGTACAAATGTAATATAGATGGAGCAACTAACAGGAAAGGAGGTTTTGCCCAAGCTGGTGGGGTCATCCGTGACTCAGCTGGAAAGTATATAGCTGGTTTTGCACAACATTTACAGCCATGCTTAGCTCTAGACGTTGAACTACAAGCCCTTTTATGGGGTCTACAGTTCTCTCTATTATTGCAGAAAATTCCAGTAATTATGGAAACGGATTCATCGGAGGTGGTGCATTTGGTGCACTTTTCTAAGTTTGCAGATTACATAGAAGAGATAAAGAAACTTTTAAAGGATAGAAATGATATTCGCTTAGTTTTGACATATAGAGAAGCAAATTCAGCCGCTGACTAGATTAGTGTGAGAAAATGTCTCGCCGACCTGTCTGGATCCTCCTTCTAGGTTAGAGAGGATCCTTCAAACATATAAGTCTCTCATTATTATGAGTTAGTTTTTTCTTTTTGAATCATTTTGACTCTATTTTGTTTCTGCTTGGGTCTTTGACCCCGTTTGTGTACCCAAAAAAAAAAAAATCAAAGCCGGGGTGGGCATTCTGATTGATCAGAATGGGAGATGTATGGCACAGGTCAGGTCATGGTGATATCCATCGCAGACCCATAGATGCACTTCTGACTGCATGGAGTGGAGCGAAGGCATGGAAGAAACTAGAAAGCATAACATGAATTTCACCACCTGCTATACTTGAAAAAGTATATTTCATTTTTAAAATTATAATTAAAAAATTTACAAAAAGCGTACATTTGCACGTGCGTCTTTACTTGGAACCTACCATAAGTGAACCATTTGCACTAATGCACCACGTTTAATTTAGCTCTAGTTTACCTGCATAACACAAAAACTAAGCCACCTAGCACAAACAAAAATCTCTCCGCACAAAAATGTTAATTGTCAATTGTGTACTCCAGCCAGTGAACTCTTAGCTATGTTCTAGCCTTTTTCTTGACTGAATCAACCAGGGAAGATAGTCTGTGCTTCTCTTTCTTGGGTGTCAGATTACTGTTAGGCAATTGAACTTGTTGAGCTTTCTTCTTAATTGACCGAACTAAGGAAGATAGCTCGTGCTTCTTTTTCTCTGGTGACACAATGTTGGCCAGTGATTGATCATCTTTAGCGGATGCCAAGTCATCGGATGGCAATTGAGTTTTCATGCCTGATTTCTTCTGCCCCTTGCTTGAAATATCTACTTGGATGCCCTTTTGCTGCTTTTGTGCCATCTGCCGAGCATAAGCTGCACTCCTGCAACATACGGATTTTTAAGCAAAACCAGCTCATCATGAGAAGTTCAATGCTCATGCATGACCACTTGAACCAATCTACTTGATATAATCAATGTGGACTATAAGAAAGATTCTACTCAACTGCTGTTTCATTGCAATCCACATAAGTGAATGTCGTTTCAAATATGGCCCCCAACAGAAGTTATTTGCAGTATCCGTAGGTTTACCAATATGCTTGAGGGGGACTAACTAGTTTTTCTAATCTAGCTGCCAAAAATAAAAATGAACACTCTCTATCATAAGTAAAAGTTAGGAGATTATGATGACCTAACTGCAACCCTTCAATCCAGGTAGCAGATGATGATATCTTCCACCAACCTGCCGGAGGCCAACCCATAAAGGGGAAAAAAAAGTAGGCATAGACTATGGGTACTGGTACCATACGCACTGTGCCCACTGGTTTTTTTACATGGCAATGACCTCCAACATACCCCTTATTTTTGAGGGGCTGAAGGTTCACACATCTTTTAAATTGTGGATTCATGGGATAATTTTACAAATTACAACAGTTTGCATACCTTTTGAAATGTGGATCCGTGGGATCTAATGCAAATAAAGGAGAAGTAAATAGCGATGAAAAGCGTGGATCATCAAAGTCTGTTGAAGGGAGCTTGTCTGCCATCAGGATCTCTTTTCCTTTCTTGCCCTTGGCCTTTTTATGTTTCAAATTGTATCCCTTCAGAGTCTGTTCTCCCACATGATCATCAGCCAGAAGTAACTCGAGCTCAGCTCTACTTGCTTCCTGTTCCTTGTCTGCTCCTGGCCGCTGCATTTCTTTTTTACCATTTCTCAGTGACGGTTCTTCAACAAAGAAGTCATCAGGCTGTTCAGGAACCTCGCGATCAGTATCACTACCATCATCCTCTGATGAGTACTTGGTATTCTTCTTCCTAGCCTTCTTTTTTTCACTTCTCTTTCTGAGGTTGGTCTCCCAAACAGTCTCTGATTGCTTATCTTTCCTCTCAAGAATCCGCTTACTAACATCCTCTAGCCCAGTATTAAAAGTAACCTCCATATCATTCTCTTCCCCCTCACCATCTGAACCATCTCCAGACTGTATGAGAGCACGGTATTTTTCACGTTTATCAAGTTTTTTGTCAGGTTGACCATCCGAAGCTTCTTCATTGTCGTTGTCATCAGATTCACCATCATCAGAAGCCAGAAATTCTTTTAACTCCAACTCCTCTAGCTAGGAAGACACCAGAAAAAAAGAAGGAAAAAAAGAAGTTACAAGTAGAACAAACATCAGTCACCATGCATGATAGAGCACATATATATACATAAAGAAGTTAATTACAAAGGCAAGGAAACGAAATGAAGTTCCTGCTAGCCAATTAGGATGCCAAATGATCTAGGTCTCCAAGGGAACATCATTATACTGAGTTGAAAAAGATGGGGAGTGGAGACATTCCAAGAGTCAGTTGCAAAAGGGCCAAAATCACCTTTGTGTTGGCAATGAAAATTTTGACCCTGTACTGAAATTTCATGATTGTCTTCTCTCCATCATGCTATTTTCCATTGTATATTTATCAAATCAATGGCTCCAATCCCTTTTTTATTTTTTTAATTTCTTTGATGCTTGTTTAGCTGCCGGGTGCACCAGTGATCAGAAAATATTTAATCTCCCCCTCATATATAAAATTTTTCATAGTACATGTTAAAATCAACAGGTTCTATTCAGTTGTGAAAAACAGAAACTTCCTTTCAGAATTTATTATTATTATTATTATTATTTTTTTTTTTTTTTATATTTTTTTTGTTGTTGTTGTTGTTGTTGCAGGGGTGGGGAAAGGAACAGAATTCTACATTCAGCAAGGGCACTAGTAGGCAAGATGAACAACAATAAGATACTAACCCAACCTTTTCATACCTTGGTTCAATTATCCAGATAGAAAGCCTACAAAGAAATATTTGACAACAACATCCACACTCCATTTAACCATACGACTTTTTCTTTACATCCTAGTAGGGTATCTTCCTGTATCCTATCAATATACTTCTCACAGTGGGCAGATCAGGAAAGAAGATTGCTCACATTTTATAAATTTCTGATGCTGTAAGATCACCTAAGTAGGCTTAGTCTCATAAATATAGACATTGGCTTGGAAATATTAAGTGTTAGGCCTTTGACCCCATAGGTTTTCAGTGTAAATGGCTAGTTCATGAGGTCAAATTACTGCTTACATTTTCTGAATTTCTGACTTTAATGAACATAAGCCTTGGGGTGGAATGTGGAATTGGGAATTGTTAGCCCTATAACCCATGGGTTTTCAATGTAAATGGCCACTTTCATCAGGTTATATTATAAGTAATACGGTTGCACACAGGATTTGGTGACATATTTCTTTACTTAGTTTAAGTTGTTTGGAGTCTATGTGGTTCAATTGAAGTGGTGGTATAGTGCAGTTGGCTTAATCGAAGTCATTAGGTCAATACCTTCTATTTTGAATGTCGCTGGTTTCTATTTTGATTGTTAGCTTTTTTCAACAATTAATTCACATCAGTGTAGAAACTAATTGTGCCTTGCATTCAAGCACTGTCAATTAGCATCGAGACAAATTTTGAAGTCCTAGGAAACAACCACCTTCGTGGTAATGAATGCCTTATCCTTGTTTATGTCAAGTATCATTTCACGCAATTTTCGCTAGATGCTACCCATAAAAAACCAATACGTCCCCCCAAGTTGAATCCAATTAAAAAGAGATTCTGAAGTGTAGTAAAATATCCATTTTGATGCAGACTCATCTAAAAAAAATCCAGGATTGGGTCATATATGTATTTGGCCTTTGATTCCTCAGATTTACTTTTTAGTGGGGCAATGATAGAGATAGAAAGTAGGGAAACAGAAATTATTTCATTAATTTGAATAGAAGGGCGTATTTTAGATGTATTCCATCATTATTTCCTAGTTAATTTAGGTTTACTTAATATATTAATGATTGGGTTAGGTGTTTTTCTTTTAGCATAGTTCTACCTGGAATCGTATTATAATTTGGAGTCCTAATCAGAGTTTAGAGCTAAGAAACTCTAACCCCAAGAATATCAACAAAAACAAGTCAATTAACCCTAACCCAAGTCTTTATCTAATCTTTCCCCAACCTTAATTTTCTTTTTCCTTTCTATTTTCGTTTTCCTCGGACACTAGCAATTAAAACTTATCTCCAGCCCAAACTAACCATCAAAATCCATCGCACAGGCTACAACTATCATCCCCTTCTCCAATCAAGAGTACATCAAAAAACCATCCAAAATTCATGGTTCTAAAAACATTTCTTGAATTTTCATCTCCCCAAAAACCCAAATTTCCAATTTAGAGCTACACAAACATAACCATTAGAATAGTCCAGAACTTGGGATCATTCCGATGTACCAATACCTAAGTTTTCTCCAAGTTTCAGCCTATTCCAATGGCTTTTCATCCATATCTCAAGAACCTTAGCCATCCATCTAATATACCCCATTACTAAATCACTTCAGAACCATCCAACCACTATAACTTACGTTTTTATATATTCCAATTAGATTGCCCAAAATCATATAATCCTAAACTCTTATCATTTGAGTCAAGACCCCGAAGAGTTTACCCTAGTTGAACCCCTTCAATTAAGGGCTGCATCACATTTCTTTTGATATATAAAAACTGGGAAAATTTCAGACACACCCCAACTTATGGCATATAGAACTCATCCTGTAAGTATGCCAAATTGGACATCCAAATGTAATACAAATTGAAAATAGATTACTTTACTGGCATTTTTCATTAATCATGGTTGTATAACTTTTCCAATCCCTAAATTGCCCTTATCCTCTCGTGACTTTACAGTTTACAGTTTTCCCTTTAGCAAGACATAAAAGGATTCAAAGCTATCCTTTGACATCCAACGCCTCACCTGCAACTCCTTCCCCCTCTAACCCTTCTTTTTTACTCTAAAGACGCCCAGTTTGCTTTCTTTATATCCGAAAAAATGGTCAACATTCCTCGTGGCAAGACATACTCAAGTGCCTCTCACTCTGGCATACCCTGCAACCTATGTCTCGCCACTTCTTCCGCTGTGACTCCCTCACTTGTCTAGCTCTTTCAGACTTCTAAATAATAATATTTTAAATAAGAAAGAGACAGAGAGAGAGAGAGAGAGAGCGCTAGAGGGTTTGACTTCGAGTCTCCTAAGATTTCCTTGACTCAATTACCTGGCTGGGTATGATCAGTATCTTTAATACTTTCTCATGTAAATTGAAGCCTTGGGCTAATTGGTAAGAAAAACCTTCACAATGGCATCTCAAAAGTGTTTAGTTCTATACTTATCTGCTAAGAGGAGAATCAACTTCTTTATCTTCTGCTGTTGAGAATTCGTAATTCGAGTATTAAATCCTGGTTGCATGCATATTACCAATGGGTCTTTTCAATGTGCTAAAGCAAGATAATGACTAGGGAATGAGCAGGAGCACTTGAATCATGTAGATCCATGTGAGCAGACATAGGTGCTTCTATAAAAAGGGGTACAAGTTAAGGTGAATGACGCAGTGAGGTGAACTGATCAGAAAGAAATTGAAAACAGAGGTGCCGAGTTCCACAGCAAGGTGTACTGGGAAGTATGACATGGCAAAATGAACAGAGACAGTAAAACAGAGGTGCTGAGTTACACGGAGAGGTGTATCAGGATGTAAAACAATTGGGGGGAAAAAAGACGGGGTTTTGCAGACAAGGAAAAAGAAAGGAAAAAAAAAATTAGGCAGCAGTGTTCCTCTTCATTGTTTGCAGATCCAGTGCTTCGTTTTTCCTGATCAATTGGGTGAGTTGGCTATTGGAAGGGAAAGAAAACAACAGAGAAACCCAACTGAAACCAAAATTTCATGAACTGAACACTTCCTTGCTATGCATACTGATTTCTGAGTGCCACAAGGGAAAAAAAGCTGTTGGAATTGGAGAAAATACCTACCGATTCACTAGAACCCAAATACCACAAAGGAAAATTGGGATTTTTTTTAATGTTTAAAGAGATAATAGAAGGGTATGTCAGTCTTTTCAGTTTATATGGAGATATTGTGGTAACTATAAATTAAGAATGAGGGTGATCTAACCCAGAGTCTGGGCCAGTCTTCAGGATCCTCTCAAATAGAACAAACAGTAAAATTACGGATAAATGTCACTATTTCAGGCCTGATCTTAGTCAATTCTCGATGGACAGCAGCTGTACTAGACCAAATATGACTTGCAGATGAGCTCGTTTGACTTCCAAACATTGGGGATACGAATATGTAAGGCTAGGGTTACGAGAGGAAGATTTTAGGGGTAGGCTAGGTTAGTTTTAGGCCTGAAATCTGACAAAAAATATTTCTGTTTCATCAAAATTTAGTTTGTTAAGAGTTATTCTCAAACTAGAGTTCAAAACTAGGCTTCCTACTTTGCTTATGACTCTTGGTTATGGCAAGGGTTTGTAGGGGAGGCAGAGAAGGCGTAGGAGAAGGTAATCCTAAAAGGGTTTAGGGTCTGGTTGAGGGGTTTGGGAGTTAAGAGTTTCAGTGGAACTAGGATTAGGGATAAGACCAGGGTTTGGATTCGATTGGGCTGAAATTGGGAGGGAAGTTCACTGAGGTTAGGGGAATGTTGTTCCTACGTCTGGTACAGATCCAACATTTAGATTGCTGTAGATCTGACCTTGAATTTTAGGTCTAAGAAAAAGTCCGGAAATTGCAGAGAAATTCCAGAAAAATAGAAATAGGGGTGATAGGAGGGCATTAGGGTTATTGTTTTAGGGTGGGCAATGGCAGGGAAGGGAGTTGGGATTGTACTTACTTGATGGGGTCATGGGGAAGGAAAAGCACTCAAAGGTTGCTGAAATTGGGGGTGTTCCGTAGCTGCCACAAGTAGAAGAAGATGAAGAGACCATGAAATCGCAGAAAAACAGTAAGATCAGTTGTGGGTTTCCCTCCTAGGGAATCCACCACTCCACTCAGTCTTCCTTCAACTCTATTTTTAAATTCATCAAATCTTATTAGTTACATGAGGGGGTGGCTCTATTTATAGTCTTACATTGAAAGAGAATTAAACTAGGACTCAAAAGAAAACCAACTTGGAGTCAGCTTAAGAAACCTACTTGGACTCAGTTTGGGAAACAAAATAAACAAAAAGACTCTTAAATAGAAGTGCAAACACATGAGGACTCCCAATTAAGAAGAAAGCCACTTTAAGATTGGTCTTCAAATGATAAACCAAAATGACTACTGGACTAAGGACTCGCTCCAACAAGGATTCTGTCATAACTCATAACTCATTAAGGAATGATCCAAATTATAAAATAAAAGTAGACCTAGAATCCTTGTAATGAGTGGACTGTAACCAAGGGAATCCCTCTCTAATTGGGAATCCTACCCGGACTGGGACTATTCAATAACTTGACAAAAACAAACCCAAACTCAACAATAAAGTAGATATGGACTCCTGATAGTAGTCTGCATCTGACCAGCCCTACTAAGGCTCCAAAAGATTGGGTAAAATGACCGAAATACCCCTAGACAGATATACACCAGCCCTTGGTCTGCCAATGGGGCCTGGTTTGTGGTCCAATTTTCAATAGAATTTATGTGGGCTGGGTCCGGTTACATCCAAGGAATCATTATTGTGCATTATTATTAAGCCAAGGGAGCGATAACCTAGTTAGAAAGTTACAAGGATTCGACTGCTGAACTTATTTAGGGAGAATCATCTGAAGTTGGGACTCTTCTAATGGATTTAGAGCAGTATAGGATGAAAAACATTACGCTGAATCAGGCTCTTCCACCTTTAGATGAAACACCAAGGAATCTCCATAGGGAGAAACCTCAGCAGCAGTTGGTTTGACACAAATTATGGGCTTTTTGTGCCCTCTTGTGTTGCTTATGTAATACTAGAAGGAAACAGCAGGGGTCTCACCAAAATTAAAAAGTTTTTCCAATTTAGCACCGTTTTGCTTGGAGCTTTCTCTTGAATTTTAAGCAAACCCTGTACCATGTGATACCCTTTGGTCCAAATTCATGTGAACCAGATCATTAGATTTTCTGTTTTAGGTTTGTTGAGATTTGTGCAAGGAGTGGTGCACAAGTTTTGAGGCTGCAGCCTGAGTTTCTTTTTTGGCACACTTTCCGTTCAACCTTTTGTTTCCATTTTAGCACTTTCTATTTCTGTCTATTTCAATTTTGGACAGAATCCTCTATCAATTTATTTTGTCATTTTTCTTATATTTTTTGTTTCCTTTTTTAGATGACAGAATTACTTGTCCTCCAAGATTGTAATTGGAGAATTGAATACTATAAACAAATGGCCTACAATGCTGGGAAGTTAATCGAGAATCGCAAGTTGCAGCTCACCCCTACTGGTTCTACTTCTTTTTCTTCCTTGTTTTCTTCTTCAATCTTGCAGCTAGTTTGACTCTCAGCATGTGATTTCTAAAGAGCTTCTGTAATCCGCTTGGGGACTGGTTCTTCTCTGTCGACTTCTCAGTTTTTTCCCTTTTCCTGGTGTGCAGCTACTTATTGCTGTCCTATCTAGATAGTGCAGATCCATCTCAATCAATGTATGAAGGGATCTCTATCTATCTATTAATACTACTGAAGGCCCATAGATCATGGAGAGTTTCAGATTTCGCAACTAATTCAGATCATGGAACTCAGTCAACAGTTTCTGCACAAATCTCAAGAAGGTTCTTCCCTACCCTGTCCTCATGTTGAGTACTCTGCAGTGTTGACCTGTTCTATTAAATCTGTAGCAAGGAAATAAATTTGCTGCTTACATATTGACCTGCGGTATTGAGTGAAATTTTGGATTAGACCTACATCAACACACTTAATCCTGCTCTATGTCTCTAAACTGCTCTTCTTTTTACAGCCTTACTCTTCTTTTTTTTCGTCCAAATTTTACAGCCTTACTACTATAACTGATTGCATATCCCCACGGGTCCTGCTGATCTAAACTTTTTGAGATCCGGTTCTGGGACCATTGAAACTTCCAAATATCTGACATTATCATCTGAACACCATATGATAATTATAACTTTGACATACATCAAGTATCAACATAATGAATTCCTGAGTCGAACACATCAACCTCTGGACAGAAACTTATCAGTCAGGAGATCAAATTAAGCTATGGCAAGAAAGTCAGTTGACCAACCTGATCAACATTAAAGTTCCGTTTCAAGGTCTTGACCCGTTGTGGTTCATCTTCATCCCAAGTAAGTTGAATTTTAGTCTGTTGCCGAGCACGACACTCGTAGTACAAACCTTCATAGTTTGTGGGTGGCTGAAGCACCAAAAGATTAAACGTTAGAAATTATTTCTATACCTAGAACTCGAAATCACTTGTTCACACAAAAAACAATAAATAGAATAGCAGTACGCTAACCAGATATGCATTACTTTTATTTTTTATTTCAAAAAGACTGAAACATGATTAATAGATTCTTACTACTACATATTATCCTTGGGACCTTCTTCAGATGCTCAAACAGTTCAATAACCACAGATACATGAGGATTTTCAAAAAATAAGAGTGCAATATAAAGAAATATGATAGCTTCCTAGAAATTTCTGCTAGATTTCGCAAATATTTTCCAAGTTCTAACATATCCTGAAGTGGCAGTATGCCAAGGAATTAACTATTCTACATGTGAGCTGGTTTCCAGAGGTTATACTCTTACGCGTAAGTGTTTTAAGACTCCGAAAAATGACTCATTCCCTGGCCAATGACTTTGAGTGCTGCCTTGACAACTATGGACTTTGCTGTTACTTAGGTTAAAGGGATCCTAGTTTATCCACATCCCGCCATTTTTGCCTTGATGCTTCTATATATTAGTTTCATCCCTTTAATAAAATTTGTAAACTCATTGTTAATATAGAAGCATTTATGATATATTTAGAATGACTTTATAATCCTTGTGTCCTCGAATTCTTGCGCCCTAATCCACCAACATGTAGTTCATGTTTCACTCCTTGTTCTGCTCTTCTGTCTATTCAACCCCTGCCCACCCTTTCCCCTCGACGCTTCCCCCACCCCCAACCACCCACCCAAAAGAAGACCTTTTTTTTTTTTTTTTTTTTTTTTTTTTTTGGGGGGGGGGGGGAGGGAAGAATAAGAAAAACAGAGAAACTACTATCTTGCCCAATTTCTTTCTTCCCCTACTTGTTCCATTTTCTTGATTTTCTATCTAGGCATAAGGAATATTCTATGTAAGAGATTCGGGTAAAAAAATACCAAAAAAGAAAGCACATAGATTTTGAGTTGCAAGACATAAAACATCTGCATGGAAAAAGGATATTGCAAAACAAATTCACAAACAATTAGTGCAGACATGGCTATGTAAATGGCATGGGGTCAATAAAACCAAGTTAAATACCTCGGTCACAATTTCACGGGGAGGATGTTTTAACTCAAAGGAATCAGGGATAAATCGCATATCCAACACATCAGATGACCTCTCAAACTCAAATCCATCACAAGCATTGTAAAGATAATCAGCTGTGGCACTTGAATCACATTCCACAACTGCATAATAGTACCTGCAAGAATACAAAGGAAGAGATGGTAAATGATGTTTCTCTCTCTTCTTTTGGGGGGTCAAAAGGAAATAACTTCCATCATACAATATCGGTACATCCACCAATAAGATTGAACCAAGAAAAAAATCCTTCAAGGCACACAGAGGACGACTGCAAACATTTCTTCTACTTAAAAAGTTGTAAACAGATACAAGGCTCTATTATGAATGCAAGCTGTCAATTTAAGTGGGGGGGGGGGAAAACAAAGGCAGGACAGAGCTATATTGTAATTTAAGATGGAGGGGAAATAACTACTAGTGTAGTTGGACCGTTAATTACCCCATATTTCCACAGATGTAGGTAGATACTTGTTTCTTAAGAAAACGGTTTAAGTGCTAAAGGGACAGACCGTCCATCATTTGGCCAAAGGGGGGAAAAAAAGAAAATGGGGTAGGGATGAGCTAGGAAGACATGGATAGAAGCACCTTAACATAAAGCTGGTGTCCAAGTGCAAATCACTCTATAAACAGTCAAAGGTAGGGAAGCCAGGAAAATGGGGACCGAAGGAGAACAAGCATACACCAGTCACCAGGTGAACCCTCTAAAAGCAGTCAAAGCTACACCATTTTTTATATCAACAAATATATGGTGCAGGGTTCAGTAATCATGCCGCGAGGTTTCGTCAAATTACCTAAAGTAGAAGACAGGAACTGATTTGAGTCAAGCTGACTGCTGAAGCCTCTTAAATTAAAATTAAAAATTCATACAAGGGTGGAAGCATGCAAATAGGTTTGAGGATGACACCAAGGTTCAATTTCGACCAGGTAGAAACCAAACATGGTCGTAACCTGGGGTTGTTTCCCAGCCAACTTGACTTGAGGTTTGAAGCCCAGATATGCTATTTTGGCTCTGCTTTTCCACATACAACCTTATCCAATAAACACATTCTAGTTACCTAGCATGAATGGTCCAATAATTGAAAGTTACGACACATTAGTGGGATCTCTAGGATAGTTCCATGTCCTCAATTATGGTATTTTACTGGAAGCATTTTCTTGGAAAATAGGAAGAATACCCCATACAAGTAGAAGAGAGAATGCATAAGATTTTTAATGCTTTTAAATACAAATTTTGACCCCATTTTTTAGAATATATTGGATTTTATTGGCTCAGAAAAGGAACGGATACTTATTTATGCCAAATATCATACAAGTAAATGTTTTTGTACTTCATTCACTTGAGATGCTATTCATGAATTAGCAAATACCTCATATTTGAATCCAAATAATAATTTTTCAAAAGGATAATAGGTCCATTTCCAGTTAAAGAACAAAAACTGGAATTGGCTGTGGGATGAATTTTAATAAATTAAGAATTCAAGCAGAGATAAAGGCTAGCCAGTATAGTTTAAACCTTTGAAAATGACTAAGATTCATGAGGACCTAAAAAGGTACAAAATTTCTAGACCCCAAGCCAAGAAGATAATAGAAAAAACAGGGACAAGGATATATGAGCATATCTTTAACAATTTGAGCACGAAGGAAGCAGAAAAAATTATCTGTAAACTAGTTAAAATAAGAGAAAGGGGAAAAAGTGAGTCCAACCATACTAGAATCACTGAAAGTGAAGGTGCATTAAGTATTAATAAGCACAGAAAAATAAATGCAGTTTCAAGACAAGTTAAGGATCAATTTTAAGACCAGGTTTCAATGGACTTCAAATGATTTCAACAATATCAAGCTCTCGGCCATGTTTATGTAATTTTGCAAGTTTCTTCTGGAACATGTAAATAATTTCACTTACCCTCACTGAAATTTGTGAAACCTAGCTCAAAACCAGAGCACACACTTATTGATGCAGTCATCACAGATGGCTTCATTTACTTAATATGTAATTATAAATCAGCAAATACCTCCAATTTGAATCCAATCAAACTAATAATAATACTAAATCCTAGAAAGATAAAAATTCAACCCCTTGTTCAAGAACAAAAACTGGATTTTCCGCTATAGGTGCAATTATTGACTGCTAATCGATGTGGTTCTTCTAAATATAAACATCTCATAAATCTTAACATGATATAACATTGCGATAAAAACCAAAAAAGCCGTAAAATATTCATTTGATTTGGTGCCATAAACTTCTATTTACATTTAAAGCAATTTTAAACAACATTAAATTAAGTGACTGGAAAATAACTCATCAATATAAATCAGATTTAAGCAACACTCAATTTGCAGGAAAGAATTCCAACAATGCTTTCAAACAAATCCAAGGTTTCTTAGATCTGATTATATTGAATGAATAATGTTCAAGTCAATCCTTAATACCATATCCAAGAAGATACACCATTAGACTTAAGTCAAAACCACAAGTAATGGTTTGAGTCTTCTCTATGTGAAATTAATGCACTGTTTGGGTTCAAAATGTCAAGTAAAGGCAGCAAAACAAAAATCAAGGGGGGGAAAAACAACTCCTAGGTCTTGAAACAGAGGCTTAAAGTTGGCTTGGAGAATACCAGTTTTTTACCGAGAAATGTTGGAAACCAGCATTAACCGAGTGAGGAGGATACTAAAAGAAGATAAAAAGAATAGCAAATTGCACTGGCACCCCAAAATGGAGCCCTTAAAGCACTAACACCCCACTTTATTTTTAAAAAGCATAGAGACCCCAAATTTGGATTTTCATGGATATATTTGTCAAATTTATCATTTAAAATGGTTAAATCACTGTTTATTTTCAAAAATATCCCTACAATAAACAGTGTTTGAAAGGTTTTCAGTGACAAATTTGACAAATATATCCAATGAAAATCCAATTTTGGGGTCTCTGTACTTTTTAAACATAAAGTGGGGAGTCAGTGCTTTAAGGCCTCCATTTTGGGGTGCCAGTGCAATTTGCTCTAAAAAGAAATATCTCCCAACTTAACGAAAGCAATACCAGAAACAATGTGTGATAATCAAAGTAAACTACAAGTCTTAAGATTTATACAGAAAACTTGGGTGTTTGAAGTAAAAGAAGCTCCAAAGAAGACCCCCCCCCCCCCCGCCCAAAAAAAAAAAAAAAAAAAAAAGAGTAAGATTCACCCCTCCCCAAAAAAACAAAGGTAAGAAGAGTATGACACCTTCAGGCCTCAGGACAATTATATTTTTATTGAAAAGTTGAGACACCAATTTATTGGTCCATTATAAGCTTTAAAGCAGGGTGATTGAAAAATTTCTAAATATAGCATACTACTACCTAGATTAATAGTGCCTTTTTGAGACTTTTAACCTCCTACATTTTATTGCTTTAAGCTCCAATTCATACTTCTCATGTTCTAAACAATCTAGTGTTTACCAATCAAGAGATAATTTCATTAAAATAATAAATAAATAAATAATCAACACCCATGGAACAGAGCATACATCAGTTTAAACTTTTACATATGTTACTGAAAAGCAGTTAAGTTTTTCCAATAAGGCATGGTTGTGATTTTCTACAACCTTCTATACCAAAGAAGGGAAAGAGAGGAACAACAAGTAAACATGAAGAAAAGAAATACTAAAAGTAAGGGAATCACTTTAACTTAGCCTTCTCGTAAGCACGCAACTTTTCATCATCAATTTCATCATCATCTTCGACATCTTCACTTCTTTCTTTGTCACCATCAAATAGGCCAACAGGTCCTCGCACTGATTCCTCCTCCATACGTTTAAGCCCAAATTCAGAAGGATAAACAGCAACCGACAAAATTTGTCCACCTTTGGGAAGATATGAGCTCATCAACACGAAGAGGTCAACAGCCTGAAAAACATGACAGCTACCAACCATGATTTTGAAACCACATTTACAAGGCAATTATTTGTAAAGGTAGTTGAGGCTTATGCCTCTAAGTGAGGCTTGTTGAAAAACAAGTGGAGGAACAGAGTTAGTAAAATATGATGCATTAAGCAGTAAAAAGGTTCTCCTCGAAAGAAAAGGATAGCCTACCCCAGATCCATTTATTAAGAGTAAATATGATGCACAAATTAACAAACAAGCAGCTGTTTTAATTTTGGTGGTTGAACCTAAGTGGTCAACCCACAAAGCACTACTTATACGAGGCACCAAACAGTGAGAATTAAAGAGCGTTCTACATCGAAGAATGGTTGGATAACTCGCAAGATCTCGGCCAAGATCTCCATTTTCTCTAAGTACAAGATGAGTTTTAGTGTGAGACCTGAAAATTACCACAACTCGACCAAGATATCGGTCAAGTCAAGATCTAGCTCTGAGATTTCTGTTCGACCAAGGTCTCAGTCGAGACTAGGCCATTTTTGCCAAGTCTCGTCTCAACTAGATTTCCCACCTCTTGGT
The DNA here is from genome assembly GCF_041222555.1 of Hakea prostrata. Classification (NCBI taxonomy): domain Eukaryota; kingdom Viridiplantae; phylum Streptophyta; class Magnoliopsida; order Proteales; family Proteaceae; genus Hakea; species Hakea prostrata. The sequence goes on from NC_142603.1 coordinate 27,208,837, forward strand.
CAACTCTCTTGACAGCAGCCTCCTAGACTCTTTTTTTGTCGGAATTTTTGCCGGATTTTTTGCCAGATCTTCCCCTACAACAATCATAAGGAGTCATTATCTCATCTACATCAACAAAACAACATCAACCAAGGTCACTTGAGGGTGTTCTTAAACACTCCTAAGGATCTTTATCTCAATTAATGGTTCTATATTTCACATTCTGCAATCTGCAACACTGCATGTTCATTCCTACAGCATTTTGGTTTCTAACTTAAGGTCGAGTTGGAATTCATACATAGGCTTGTTTTCTAACAAATCCAAATCCACCAGTGTGCTTAAAAGGCCTAAAATAGATTTCATACCAAGTTTCATCCCAACCTAACCCTTAAACCCCGCCTAAAAAAATATAAATAAATAAATAAAGATGGGCCCTTGAGTTCAATCGAGTTGGGCCTAAAAAATTATCATCTCTCGACCTAGATCTCGTGAGATCTCACAGTATCTCAGTTTTTTGGAAGGCCGAGATTTCATACCATGCATCAAAGATAATACAATGAAATAAAAGAATAAAATTGATGCAAGTAACGTGGAGCCCACCCCCCCCCCCCAAAAAAAAAAAAACCCATAACTAGGACCAAAACCCAATGATGTGAACAGCAAGAGCTGCAAGTGGACGAGCACCCTCTGGGGGTATTTTTGTCCTTTTTTGGATTTTTTCCCTTTAATTTGGTTAAGTATTTCAGTTGGGTTTCTAATCTGATTTTAATTACTTCAATAAAGTCAGCTAATTGGATAAAGAATCTAAGTTCAAGTCAGTCAGATCTTTTGAATTTAGTTTTATCTTGAAGTCTTGTAAAGGCTATAAATTCTCAAGCCTACCACAGAGCAAATCAGTTTTTTTATTAATAAACATATTGTGAGTTTACAGCCAAGAAGGAATTGGAAGGTTTTCTTTGAGAGGGACCCTCCGGTTGTCTAGGTTTCTGGTTTCCTAGAATTCTCCATTCAATTTTGCAGTTCCAGCATTCACCTTCAGCCTTCAATCATCAACTCCAGAAAGCATATACAGTCTTTCCTATGTGAATACCAATTCAGATCAGCTCCAGGTAAGTACAGCCCCATTACAACCCATCGTAACCCTCCCCTCCCCTGTTCTGCTCCTGTGCAGCAAAGCAGAATTTCCTCTCCCTTGCACTCGCTGACCCTCCAGCCTTCTCCCCCCACCTAGTTCAGGCCTACAGCAACCTTCCCAACCTTCCTGCAACTCCCCCAGACCCATTCCCAGCCTCCCCAGCCCCTGAGATACCCCTATAACCCTCCACAGGTTCTCTGTTCTGGTGGTAAAACAGAAAGAAGAAAAATTGGGGGGGGGGGGGGGGGGAGAAGAAAAGAAAGAAGGAAGAAAAGGGAGGGGGGGAAGCAGAAGAAAAAGAAGGCAAGAACAGGGGAAGTTTTGGGGAGATTTCAAAGATTCACCCAAGAACTTCCCCTTTGATCAATCCCACAACTATTTCCATCTCTCCCATAAGGTTTAGGGAAAGATATCTACTCTATTTGGATCCCTTAGATCACCAAAATTCTACCCCAATAGATGTTCCCACAACATATCAAACTCACCCAAACCAAAATCCTAGATTTGCCCAAGATTGGAAAGATCTGACAATTCATACATCCCACACTCCTTGGTTTCCATCACTCAGACCCAAATGGCCCACTTAAAAGCTGGCGGAATATCCTAGGGGTATTTTGGTCATTTTTCAGCCCTTTTGAGGACTTAAAAAGGGGTCCAGTTGAGTTATGCTAGAGTCCTAGTCAATGTTCGGACCCCATTTGGAATCCGTTTATAAGTGAGATTCCTTTTGATAATTAGATTTAATCTTGCAAGTTGTTTTCTTTAAAAATCCTCTTTTTTTTTTTGTGGATATTATTTATTGAGTTGTAAGGTGGATCCTAGTCTTTAAAGGATTCCCTAGTTGAGTCAAGTTATGTTTCCAGCTTAGAATCTATGTTTTTCTCTCCAACTGTAAGGCTATAAACAGCCCACCCTACTTCACTGTACAGGGAGTTGAATTGATGAATAAAATTTCTGTCTTAGAAGCAAGCAAGGTCATGGTCTTCTTGGGAGGACCACCGCAGATTTTGAAAGAGTTTTCCTCATATCAGCCAGAGATCTTTAATTCCAGCAGCAGTCTAGAATTCACAGCATCTTCTTCCAATCAAACAAGTACAGCAGCCCTAAACCCCTTCCCTACCCTGTGATTCCATCAAGAACCTACCCCCACCCATCTCCCTCCTCCCTCCTCTCTTCTTTTTCCCCCTTGGATCTTGCGGCAGCAGCAAAAGAAAGGGGGGGAAATGAAAAGAAAAGAAGAAAGAAAGAAGACAAGATCAAGAAGCAAAAAAAAGAAAAGCCAAGACTCAAGAATCCAAAGAACCTACCCAAGGTCAACCCAAATCACCCCTAAACCCTCCCATACCCAACTGCAGGCTTCCCCAATCATCTGAGGGTAAGTCTGGGTATCCGAAGTTCACTCCTATCTTGATTTGTCATAACCCTAGTTACCTCAAACCCATCCCACATGGATTTCTTAAGACCTTAGACATCCCAAAACCTACCCATATCAAATTTGCCCATCCCCAACTTGTTCCAAATCCCCCATAAATCCTAAATTCATTACCATCTCAATCCTTGCAACCCATTTAGATTTTTTTAATCCCATTCTTTACCCAAAACCCTAAATTTAAAAAACTTAACCATCCTATATAGGTTTGCTAGAATCGCCCATTCCCAGATTTGTTAATTACTTTACTGGTTCACAACAGAGAAAAGATTCTTGGGCAAACCCTAATTCTAGGTAAACAATCACAAACCCCAACACCAGAGTCATGGTTACATCAAAAATGCTGTAGCAAAATAATATATAAAAGCTACATAAAGCTTAAAAATACAATAATGCAGTAGTTTAACAATACCATAGAAGTATGAAACCTAAGCATATGATACTGATCCAGTTCAGGTTCAAGGCTTAACTTTGCTTGGAAATATTTGCTCCAGTTAACACAAAAGAAAAAAGGAGTTTTGAGAAATGAATAAATAAGAAGCGTAGTAGGAACCCAGACCTTTAATTGACTCCAATCCATGTTAACGAGTGCAAGTCTGTGAGTTTCCTTCTCAATTACTGGTATCGATTCTTCCTGTTCCAAAACATTAGGCAATCAACAAGAATAATAACAAAACACAATAGAATTTGAGAACGCATCCACCCAACTGAAACCAAATTTTTTAACTGGATAGATACCATACCTCACAAGAATCTCCAACATCATCATCTTCATCGGTATCCGAAGTAGAATTAGAGGTATCACTCTCTGTTTCATCAGAAGAAGACTCTGGAGGTCCCGATTCAGATTCTAATTCTTCGCTTGATTCACTTGATTCACTGCTTGAATTTTCCTGTCCAACTTTACCCAAATCACTCTCCTCATCACTTTCCTCTTCCTTCTTTGGTTGTTGTTGTTTTTCTTCCTCTTCGAGTCGATAATAATGTCGGAGATGACTTTCTGAGGTATCCTTCTTAGGCTTTCCTCTCTTGTCGGTGGGAGCAGATGAGGAAGAGAAACCCTTGTCAGAAAACATACGATTAAAGCGAGAATCAATAGCGACCTTAGATTGCTTCTTGGGTACTTTCCGGAATCGAGGATCGGAATGTACAGAGGAGAAACGAGCATCGGTGATGACCCTGCTCTCCTTCTCATATTTGATATTATCTTCTCCATTCCTTGCTGCTACCACTTCTTCTTTCTCCTTCCCATTGTGCTTTTGCTTGTGCTTGTCCTTGTTCTTCTTCTCTGACCCCATGAGTCGTCCACTTCCTCTGTCAGACTCTCTCACTCACTCTCTATCTATCCAGCTCTACTTTGAAGAAACCTTCCGAAGTGCGGATTTTGCTACTAAAAAGACTATTGAGAAGACAGATTTGAAGGGTTTTTTTTCCAACAAATACGATCTCTAGACTTGGGTCTGTCTTTTTCTTGTTCTGCAACTTGCAAGATTTTGAAATGGATTGAAGAAAGACATGAGAGATCCAAAACCCAAAACCTGCCGCCAGAGACGAATCCCTACAAAATTGGCTGGAAAGTCTCGTCTTCAAGTGTCTGTGAATCTATTTTTCTCTTATTCTATTTCTGCTTTAGCTATATATCAAAGACGACAATTTTGCTTCAGTCCAGCGCCTTAAATGCGCTTGACGGTTAAGCGGACCGTTCGATGGCATCAATTTAATGCTAGCCGTTGATTGTGGTAGCAAGGATTGAGTGAGCAAACCGTTTGGGTTGCCCTCAACAAACCGAACCAGAGCTTCTTGACCAGACGAACCAACCATATGATTTTCAAAATCGTTTGAAAACTCCAGGCGCGCGAATCCTCATTTCGTCTTCTACCCTGGTTTTCGAAGAAGAAGCTCTGAAGATGCAAATGCTGATTTCTCTTTCTACCCTGATCTCCCATGATTCTCTCGAGTAGTTTCTTCCATCTCTGTTTTAGAAACAAATTGAAGAAAACTGTGCCCGAGAAAAAAGAGCCCCAACCCATTCGACGACTCTGCAAATCGATAACTCTCCTCTGAGTCCTCTCTAATCTTTGGCTCTTCTTCTCTCTTGTACTATCTCAGTTTCTCTCTTTTCAAATCTAGCGTCTCCTCCATCATTGATGGGTTGTTGATGCTCCACTTTCAGGTGGCCATATCGGTGCCAGAGATGGCAAGTTTGCGCTATTTGCAGGTGAGGATGAAGGCTAGCCCAAATCAATTCATAGAATTCAAGGATAATATCTCAGATTGGTTTTATTTCAGTTCCTTCTTTTTAGGGATTTGATTTTATCCGGAGATAAGGCTTCAGAGGCCATCGCTGCTCTACAACTGTTGAAGTGGAGGAGATTTGCTTCTTGGGTGAGTTCTGACCTTAACCTCAAAACTGTAGCTTGTCTTTCCCATTGTATGGTAATACAAAATCAACTCGTGAGGACTCTACAGGGAGAGAGTGAGCAAATTCTCCATCACTAGATTGTGTCTATTATGTGTTTGAAAATATGTGTCTAAGAATTTGGCAGGGAAGGATCCACCTTGTGGTTCAATAAAGCTATAAGGATAGGGCATTATCAGTTTTACACAATCAACCTTTGGTTCTTCCATTCAGCTTATCTCTTCACAATGCTTATCCTCTTTGAGATTTTCAAAATGATTATTCTCATGACAAACATGTTTCTTTTGTGGTGTATGTTGCTTATTTACAATATTTTTACATTGGAACGACTTGTACTCCCAGTGCACCATTGTTGGATAAATCTTGGGCAATTGAAGATTTGGCAACATTTAGATAGGATCTATCTCTTGCTTGCTTTGTTAAGAAAATAAAACTTTAATCGATTTTTCTTTGTTTTGCTTATAATCTTGTTTGATGTTCTCATTATTGGTTGTGTTCATCCAAGTGTTCTAAAATACGATTATTCTAACATATTTGATTTATTAGGTGAATCCTTAGCTCAACCGGGAGATCACCTAGATATTATCTAGGGGATGATGGTTCGATCCCATCAGGATTTGGTATATAGAATGTTTATCTATAATTCAACTATTATTGTTAGACTTAGGTGAATGATCTAAGAAAGCTTAGCTATATGTGTCGGCTGGGGATTTGGTACCTTGTTATTCATTAAATCCTAAAGTACTCTGAACTTCATAACCCTGCATGCCTGTGCTGATTTGGGTGATCTTGAAAAAGGAAGTTACATCCATGAATTATTGAACAAAATTGGACTTGGGCATGATGTTTCAGTTATGAACTCTTTGATTTCCATGTATTCCAAGTGTAAGAGAGTAGATATTGCTGCCAAAATATTTGAAGATCTGCAAGAAAAGACTCTTGTTTCATGGAATGCCATGATAGCTGGTTATTCACAAAATGGATGTGTAAATGATGCTCTCAACTTCTTCTGTAAGATGCAACAGGAGAAGATGAAACCTGACTCTTTCACTATGGTGAGCATCATTCCTGCTCTTGCAGATATATCAGTCTTACGCCAGGCAAAGTGGATCCATGGGCTTGCCATTAGATTTTGCTTAGATAGGAATGTATTCGTGATGACTGCCCTGGTGGATATGTATGCAAAATGTGGCAGCATTCCTACTGGACGCGAACTTTTTAATATGATGGATGAATGACATGTGACAACTTGGAATGCCATGATAGATGGATATGGAACACATGGACTTGGGACTGCTGTTGAACTATTTGAGGCAATGTGCAGGGGGGTTACCAAGCCTAATGATGTTACCTTTCTATGCGTGCTTTCAGCTTGCAGCCATGCTGGTTTGGTGGAAGATGGATGGCGATTCTTCACCATGATGAAGAGTGATTATGGCATAGAGCCTGGGATGGATCATTATGGAGCCATGATGGACCTTCTTGGACGTGTTGGCAAGCTAGATGAAGCTTGGGACTTCATCCAGAAGATGCCTATTGAACCTGGAATTAATGTGTTTGGGGCTATGTTGGGTGCTTGCAGGATTTACAAAAATGTTGAGTTGGGAGAGAAGGCAACTGAAAGACTGTTTGAATTAGGCCCAGAAGAAGGCCGTTATCATGTGCTTTTGTCTAACATATATGCTAATGCTTCAATGTGGGATAACGTAGCCAAAGTTAGGACACTGATGGAGAAGAAAGGGATTCAAAAGACTCCAGGTTGCAGTTTGGTTGAGTTTAGAAATGAAGTTCATACATTCTACTCTGGCAGCACAGACCATCCGCAGTCCAAAAGGATATATGCAAAGCTCAAAGTGCTAATAAATGATATCAAAGGTGCTGGCTATGTACCTGTAGCAAATTCCATACATGATGTCGAAGATGACGTAAAGGAACAGTTGCTCAATACCCATAGTGAAAAGTTGGCCATTGCATTTGCACTCATAAATACAAACTCAAGTACCCCCATCCACATTCGTAAGAACCTTCGTGTTTGTAGTGAGTGCCATGAGGCAACTAAATACATCTCACTTGTAACTGCGAGAGAGATCATAGTGAGGGACATGCACCGGTTCCACCATTGCAAAAATGGAATCTGCAGCTGTGCTGATTATTGGTGAAGTTTGTTGGTAGATGACTCAGAGAGGCGTGTCCACTGTTTCCTGAGGTCAGAAACCCTCTCCCCTGTTTCCATTTACATGTTCTATATAAGGTGAGTTAGTTATTTTTCTTCCCTCCCCCTCCCCCCCTGTCATGGTTGGGGTGTCTCAGTGGCATCAGACATACTTGGATTATCATATTGGAGATTTTCAGAGTTAAAAGGCCAGAGTACTAAGAGTGTACAGGCGGCTCACACTTTAGAAGTCCATATAGCAAAGGGCATAGAAAGAAATGCATTTCCAAATTATTGTAAGAATTATTAAAATAAAAAAGTTATTACTTAGAGTTTCTCTCATCTTCATGTATAGATATATTTGCTGATTAACCAGTTGCAGATTATCATCCTTAACATCTCCTGCTTATTTGTTTATTGTTGAAGACATTCTGCATCATAATTTTTTTTTTTCTTTTATCATTTACTGATTTGATCGATTTCTTTTTTGTTGGTCAGTAATTCAATGTTGCTCTTTTATGGCTAATAAGGTTACTCTTCACTACTTGTGCAAGATGAATCTTTTCCATAGAGAACGGAAAAAAAAATCACTTGAAAAGAAACATAATTCAAACAAACTTTCCTGTAATATATTACTAATTACTAAAAACAGAAGATCTCAAAGCTTTGAATGGTTTTCACATGAGACTTCCAACAATACTATTCAATATTAACAAGGTTAAGATCTTAAGAAAAGCTTAAAGGGGGAGTTCCAACTTCCAAGCATTCTGTAGAGTCATGGTTGAATGATCTCATCTCCTAAAGGGATTCTTCCCTTTATCACAACTGTGATATTTCACAAATCGAAGGATCTCTTCTTTACTCAATTTCTGATTTTGTTTTTAATTATAAAGTAGAAATTATAATAAGTGAAGTCGGTTCTGAAGAATATTTGGAGATAGAGTTCAAAGTTCAGATGAACACTTAGAGATGATGAATTCTTCTAAGATTTGTTTGTTTGGGGAAGTGTTTTATTTATAATTTGATTTACAACAGACTTTTTAAAATACAAATATACAGAATCTATTCTCCAACATTGCTGTATTGGAATTCAAATATAATACAAGTTGAAGCTGACATTTGGATTGCCATGTTTACTAAATATTATCATAGAAAAAACACCTCTCTCTGTCGAATGTATTAACAATTCATTTCCTCAACCGATCTAAATGGTGTGATGGAACTGCCAAAATCTTTAATTGGTTGATAAAGCCGGCATACTGATTCACCCTCAAACCCTTACCTAATAATAGTGTCATCTCACGAGGGGTTTTAGGGCAGCTCAGCTGGGTTCTTCAGTGAATAAATTGATTCTTTATAAACTAACATTTCTGCAAACTCCCAATCCGTGACCCATTCATCTTCTCTGCAGTCATACCACTGGAAAAGGTTATGAAGTTCAGAGTACTTTAGGATTTAATGAATAACAAGGTACCAAATCCCCAACCGACACATATAGCTAAGCTTTCTTAGATCATTCACCTAAGTCTAACAATAATAGTTGAATTATAGATAAACATTCTATATACCAAATCCTGATGGGATCGAACCATCATCCCCTAGATAATATCTAGGTGCTCTCCCGGTTGAGCTAAGGATTCACCTAATAAATCAAATATGTTAGAATAATCGTATTTTAGAACACTTGGATGAACACAACCAATAATAAGAATATCAAACAAGATTATAAGCAAAACAAAGAAAAATAAATTAAAGTTTTACTTTCTTAACAAAGCAAGCAAGAGATAGATCCTATCTAAATGCTGCCCAATCTTCAATTGCCCAAGTATTATCCAACAATGTGCACTGGGAGTAGAAGTTGTTCCAATGTAAAAATATTGTAAATAAGCAACACTATGTTTAGGTAAATGTATTGTAAATAAGATACAGATCTTCACTCTTCAAAGAGGAAATCTATTGTTATTTAGCATTGGAGACCATTCTAATTTTTGTGCGACACATTGAGCACTATATTTCAAATATGAACCTCATCACCAGTGGTAGGGAGGGCAGTGATAGTTTCCATGTTCACCTGACTTGCCTTTAGTTGCCAGAATGATATGGAGAGAGGAACTTGGACTTCTAGCCAAAACAGATCAATTTTGGCTTTATACATTGACCTTCATGAGAGGTAAGACCATAAGAGAACAACTACCTAACCAATTTTTATCCTTCATAAGAAATGACGAGCCAAGATCTAACATTGAAAACAATACGAGTGGAGATCAATAAAGAAACCATTGAAGTACTTCTTTCTTTCTGCTGAAATTGTGGGCAGCTGTGGACATAATTAAGTTGAAAAGATCAATTGGACAGCAGCCAAAAAACCTAGACTTTTTTGAATACCCTAACCAATGCTCACATTGTTTTCCTTCTAAAACAGGCAAGAGATCCATTAGTAAAAGAGTCATCAGAATAATCGATTTCAATCTCACATATTGGTCTACTTAATATATCTGATTGAATACAGTAAGACCAACTGACCAATGGTCTTTTAAATACAAAACGATTCAATGGTCAATTAAAAGGTAATCTAATCTGAGAAAAAGGAGATTACTAATTAAAAAAATCAGTCAGACCAGCCAAGCCAGAAAGCTAATCTGAGTTCCCTTCCTAAGTGATTTCTTCAAATTCCAAAAGATGAATCATATCTGCAGCTTGTATCAAAATAATTCTAAACCTAGCCAAGAGGACACTTTTGCTTGAATGTGCAAAAATCTGGGTTAATTTTGATCCATGGATCATTTATTCCATAGTTAAAAGTAGAATAATTTAACCTATTACAACACATAGACAAGCTAGGTTCAAAGACCCGTCTAGTAATCAAGCATATAAGATTTTATCAATTCCAACCGTAAGAGCTTTCATACTGCACTTACAGCTTAGTTGTAACAATGTAGGCCTCACTTGGAACCACTGGTCAAGCCCTTTTGGTACAGGTATAATCCTGCAAGTGACAAGTGATCTTATGTCATTGTAACTTTCAAACATAGAGATTTAATCCTAGGAAAGTCTATGAGTTCAATGGATGCTATAATTTCAATGGCCACATTTCTTGTCTCTTTACCTTTCAAGTCATTACACACTTTAGAAAAGGAAGAGTTAGGACTAGAAAATGATCTGTAGTACCCTGCATATGGTGTATTCAAGTGTAACCACACAAAAATTCAAAGCGTTGAATGAAATTGATTCAGAATAATCATGGTTCCTAACCAACCCAACTCTCACATTTAATGGTTGCAAACCCAGAGACCATCCATCTTCCTCCCATCAAAATGACCTAAAAGAGTAAGTTTTCCTTTCCTAGAGGTGAAAAACAAAAAATGGAAGATCTACTAATAGATAAATCATTTGTTCAGCCATAGCTCCTGGAGTACTCTGGTTTTCTTTGCTAGAGGTGATAGATTTATCAAGACAAGACCAATGACACCACCTCGGAGGAAGAAAGAGATGTCACTTCATTTGAGTTTTCATTTTCAAGAAAAATGCAGCAAAGAAAAGCCATCCTTTGCAAAGACAGTGAACATGAAAACCATAAGAACATAGGTCTCCAGAAGAGTTGCTAGAACAAGAAATGAAGGGGAGGGGGAGAAAGAGAAACACCAATGAAAGAGTGAGAGGTCCTACCATTTATACAGCTACATTTTTTCCAACTTCTTGTCTTGAATAGAAGATGCAATTTTTATTCCAAGAGCAAAACTAGAACATGCTAACAAAAAGGAGATAACATCCCACAGCAACTGGGACAGAGACCAAGCTTAGCAAATTGACCGAATTAGGTTCCACATTTGTAATATTCATTTGTTGTCACTCCACAAAACAAAGCTGCACTCTAGTCTCAAACTTATGGCAAATGTGATAAGGCCGATTTGGAAAAAGTACAATAAGATATTTGTTTATAGCAATAAACCTCTCACTTGTTTTCAAGTGATCTGATATGCAATAAGAAATAACATGGATTACTACAAATGAAATGAATTTCATCTAATTGTGGTGATGTATCTAGTTCAACAAAAAAAATACAGCAAGGATTATAAATGCAATAGGGATGTATCTCATTCAAACAAAATTTACATGAACAAGGTAAACCATCTTCCAAGCAAAAACTAGAAATGCAGACAAACTAAATTTACAAAAACAGAGAAACCAAAAATGTGGATCTTTTGCAAGAACTTGAGATGGAAAAGTTTCTTACCCATGAAGTCTCATTCTCAGACATCAACAAGGCTTTTGATTAAATGCTGAATGGAGAAGGCATAAGATGCATCATCTGCTTGGAAAAGTAAATGTAAATCAGTGTTTCATGAAAAAAATTAGTAGTAGTAGCAGCAGTATATAAAATCCAATATCCTCAAATCAGATAAAAAGGAGTTATGGATTCATTTTGAACCCAAAAATCATCTAGAACAGACACAACAAGAATTTGAATCACCAACCAAACCAAGGAACTTTATGGAGAAAATCATGCAGTCAAAAAAACCCATTTTAAGATGTCAACAATGTAACCCAGTGATCTCATTGATGTGCAAACTGAAGTTGTTCTCCTATCGTGAGTCTAATAAGCAATTTATACAACTAATAAAGTAAATTATTCAAACATATTGTCAACAACTCATGACAATTGAGTACATAATTTTGAAGGATCACATCAGTATCCACTTTAAGTTGTAAAACAATTTTTACCATAATTTAAGTCGTATACACATGTATGGTAACTAGTAAATGTTAATAGTAATTGCTATGCCCCTCAAGGATTGATCACCATAGAAGTTTGATGTAATGAATTTGCTTTGTTCTCCAAGTGTAGGACATATGATTGCAATGCCATAGTCTGTAGAAGGAATGAGTATAGTCCTCCGAAGTTTATCTAGACTACATCGTCAATATATTGAATGTAACCTCTCCTAGGATATGGATCACAAAAGCTGTGAAAAAAACCCATTTATCCAATGTTATGGTGGCAGGAAGATCGAGTAGATAAAAAGAATAGGTAGGAATTATGTGTTTTTTAAACATAAAGTGGGTGTGGGGTGTCAGTACTTTAAGGCCTCCATTTTGGGGTTCCAGTACAATTTGCTCTTGATGTTATCTTCTCCATTCCTCGCTGCTACCACTTCTTCTTTCTCCTTCCCATTGTGCTTGTGCTTGTACTCATGGGGTCAAAGAAGAAGAACAAGGACAAGCACAAGCACAATGGGAAGGAGAAAGAAGAAGTGTAGCAGCGAGGAATGGAGAAGATAACATCAAACATGAGAAGGAGAGCAGGGTCATCACCGATGCTGGTTTCTCCTCTGTACATTCCGATCCTCGATTCCGGAAAGTACCAAAGAAGCAATCTATGGTCGCTATTGATTCTCGCTTCGTATGTTTTCTGACAAGGGTTTCTCTTCCTCATCTGCTCCCACCGACAAGAGAGGAAAGCCTAAGAAGGATACCTCAGAAAGTCATCTCCGACATTATTATCACCTCGAAGAGGAAGAAAAACAACAACAACCAAAGAAGGAAGAGGAAAGTGATGAGGAGAGTGATTTGGGTAAAGTTGGACAGGGAAATTCAAGCAGTGAATCAAACGGAGAATTAGAATCAGAATCCGGACCTCCAGAGACTTCTTCTGATGAAACAGAGATTGATACCTCTAATTCTACTTCGGATACCAATGAAGATGATGATGTTGGAGACTCTTCTGAGGTATGGTATATATCCAGTTAAAAAAATTTGGTTTCAGTAGGGTGGATGCGTTCTCAAATTCTTGTGTGTTTTGTTATTATACTTGTTGATTGCCTAATGTTTTGGAACAAGAAGAATCGATACCAGTAATTGAGAAGGTAACTCACAGACTTGCACTCTTTAACATGGATTGGAGTTCATTAAAGGTCTGGGTTCCAACTACGCTTCTTATTTATTCATTTCTCAAAACTCCTTTTTTCTTTTGTATTAACTGGAGCAAATATTTCCAAGCAAAGTTAAAAGGATTCCTGTTTTATATTGAAGCTATTTTTGGAGCACATGTTTCAGAAACACCTTTCGTTTATACGTATCTAAATGTGTTGTTTTCAGTTGATCTTAAGTTGGTTGGTTAGCTTGATAATTTCAGATACTCTGGCTTACAATGCCTCCCAACCAAGTTCTTTTTTTTTTTTAGAAATCAAAAAAGAAGAGGACAAAGGGAAGAACAACTGACCTTCTGTGAAATTTTATAAAATGTGGTATATTTTTGCCAAGTTTCATTGGGTCATTTTGTTGATTTTCAGACCAAATTAAGACTTAAAGTTCATGGATACCTACTCTACGTAAACACATTTAAATGCTTATATTGCAAAACTAGATACCTGATTAGCGTTTTGGGTTTGCCCCCTTCATTCAGTTCATTGGCAATATGTGGTTGAATCCTGCTGTATAATTTCACATTTAGACATTGTTTAAGTACTAGAGGATATAACTAATAAGCAATTTATACAACTTGTAAAGTAAATTATTCAAATATATTGTCAACAACTCATGACAATTGAGTACGTAATTTTGAAGGATCACATCAGTATCCACTTTAAGTTGTAATACAATTTTTACCAGAATTTAAGTTGTATATACATGTATGGTAACTATTAATGCTAATAGTAATTGCTATGCCCCTCAAGGATTGATCACCATAGAAGTTTGATGGAATGAATTTGCATTGTTCTCCAAGTGTAGGACATAAGATTGCAATGCCATTGTCTGTAGAAGGAATGAGTATAGTCCTCCGCAGTTTACCTAGACTACATCGTCAATATATTGAATGTAACCTCTCCTATGATATGGATCACAAAAATTGTGAGAAAACCCATTTATCCAATGTTATGGTGCCAGGAAGATCGAGTAGATAAAAAGAATAGGTAGGAATTATGTGTTTTTTAAACATAAAATGGGTGTGGGGTGTCAGTACTTTAAGGCCTCCATTTTGGGGGTGCCAGTACAATTTGCTCTTGATGTTATCTTCTCCATTCCTCGCTGCTACCACTTCTTCTTTCTCTTTCCCATTGTGCTTGTGCTTGTACTCATGGGGTCAGAGAAGAAGAAAATGGACAAGCACAAGAATAATGGGTAGGAGAAAGAAGAAGTGTAGCAGCGAGGAATGGAGAAGATAACATCAAACATGAGAAGGAGAGCAGGGTCATCACCGATGCTCGTTTCTCCTCTGTACATTCCGATCCTCGATTCCGAAAAGTACCCAAGAAGCAATCTAAGGTCGCTATTGATTCTCGCTTCGTATGTTTTCTGACAAGGGTTTCTCTTCCTCATCTGCTCCCACCGACAAGAGAGGAAAGCCTAAGAAGGATACCTCAGAAAGTCATCTCCGACATTATTATCACCTCGAAGAGGAAGAAAAACAACAACAACCAAAGAAGGAAGAGGAAAGTGATGAGGAGAGTGATTTGGGTAAAGTTGGACAGGGAAATTCAAGCAGTGAATCAAGCGGTGAATTAGAATCTGAATCTGGACCTCCAGAGTATTCTTCTGATGAAACAGAGAGTGATACCTCTAATTCTACTTCGGATACCGATGAAGATGATGATGTTGGAGAGTCTTATGAGGTATGGTATATATCCAGTTAAAAAAATTTGGTTTCAGTTGGGTGGATGCGTTCTCAAATTCTTGTTTGTTTTGTTATTATTCTTGTTGATTGCCTAATGTTTTGGAACAGGAAGAATCGATACCGGTAATTGAGAAGGTAAGTCACAGACTTGCACTCGTTAACATGGATTGGAGTCCATTAAAGGTCTTTGTTCCTACTACGCTTCTTATTTATTCATTTCTCAAAACTCCTTTTTTCTTTTGTGTTAACTGGAGCAAATATTTCCAAACAAAGTTAAAAGGGTTAGTGTTTTATATTGAAGCTATTTCTGGAGCACATGTTTTAGAAACACTTTTCGTTTATATGTATCTAAATGTGTTGTTTTCAGTTGATCTTAAGTTGGTTGGTTAGCTTGATAATTTCAGATACTCTGGCTTACAATGCCTCCCAACCAAGTTCTTTTTTTTTTTAGAAATCAAAAAGAAGAGGACAGGTGGAAGAACAACTGACCTTCTGTGAAATTTCATAAAATGTGGTATATTTTTGCAAAGTTTCAGTGGGTCATTTTGTTGATTTTTAGACCAAATTAAGACTTAAAGTTCAAGGATACCTACTCTATGTCAACACATTTAAATGTTTATATTGCAAAACTAGATACCTAATTAGCGTTTTTGGTTTGCACCCTACATTCAGTTCATTGGCAATATGTGGTTGAATCCTGCTGTATAATTTCACATTTAGATATTGTTTAAGTAATAGAGGATATAACTAATAAGCAATTTATACAAATGGTAATGTAAATTATTGAAACATATTGTCAACAACTCATTACAATTGAGTACATAATTTTGAAGGATCACATCAGTATCCACTTTAAGTTGTAATACAATTTTTACGAGAATTTAAGTCGTATACACATGTATGGTAACTAGTAAATGCTAATAGTAAGTGCTATGCCCCTCCAGGATTGATCACCATAGAAGTTGATGGAATGAATTTGCATTGTTCTCCAAGTGTAGGACATATGATTGCAATGCCATAGTCTGTAGAAGGAATGAGTATAGTCCTCCGCAGTTTACCTAGACTACATCGTCAATATATTGAATGTAACCTCTCCTATGATATGTATCACAAAAACTGTGAAAAAACCCATTTATCCAATTTTATGGTGGCAGGAAGATCGAGTAGATAAACAGAATAGGTAGGAATTATGTGTTTTTTAAACATAAAGTGGGTGTGGGGTGTCAGTACTTTAAGGCCTCCATTTTGGGGTGCTATTACAATTTGCTCTTGATGTTATCTTCTCCATTCCTCGCTGCAACCACTTCTTCTTTCTTCTTCCCATTGTGCTTGTGATTGTACTCATTGGGTCAGAGAAGAAGAACAAGGACAAGCACAAGAAAATGGGAAGGAGAAAGAAGTGTAGCAGCGAGGAATGGAGAAGATAACATCAAACATGAGTAGGAGAGCAGGGTCATCACCGACGCTCGTTTCTCCTCTGTACATTCCGATCCTTGATTCCGAAAAGTACCAAAGAATCAATCCAAGGTCGCTATTGATTCTCGCTTCCTATGTTTTCTGACAAGGGCTTCTCTTCCTCATCTGCTCCCACCGACAAGAGAGGAAAGCCTAAGAAGGATACCTCAGAAAGTCATCTCCGACATTATTATCTTGTCGAAGAGTAAGAAAAACAACAACAACCAAAGTAGGAAGAGGAATGTGATGAGGAGAGTGATTTGGGTAAAGTAGGAAAGGGAAATTCAAGCAGTGAATCTTAATCCGGACCTCCAGAGTCTTCTTCTGATGAAACAGAGAGTGATAACTCTAATTCTATTTCGGATACTGATGAAGATGATGATGTTGGAGACTCTTCTGAGGTATGGTATCTATCTAGTTAAAAAAATTTGGTTTCAGTTGGGTGGATGCGTTCTCAAATTCTTGTGTGGTCTGTTATTATTCTTGTTGATTGCCTAATGTTTTGGAACAAGAAGAATCGATACCAGTAATTGAGAAGGTAACTCACAAACTTGCACTCGTTAACATGGATTGGAGTTCATTAAAGGTCTGGGTTCCAACTACGCTTCTTATTTATTCATTTCTCAAAACTCCTTTTTTCTTTTGTGTTAACTGGAGCAAATATTTCCAAACAAAGTTAAATGTATTCGTGTTTTATATTGAAGCTATTTCTGGAGCACATAATTCAGAAACACCTTTAGTTTATACATATCTAAATGTGTTGTTTTAAGTTGATCTTAAGTTGGTTGGTTAGCTTGATAATTTATGATACTCTGGCTTACAATGCCTCCCAACCAAGTTCTTTTTTTTTTTAGAAAACAAAAAAGAAGAGGACAGGTGGAGAACAACTGCCCTTCTGTGAAATTTTATAAAATGTGGTATATTTCTTCCATGTTTCAGTGAGTCATTTTGTTGATTTTCAGACCAAATTAAGACTTAAAGTTCATGGATACCTACTCTATGTAAACACATTTAAATTCTTATATTGCAAAACTAGATACCTGATTAGCGTTTTGGGTTTGCACCCTTCATTCAGTTCATTGGCAATATGTGGTTGAATCCTGCTGTATAATTTCACATTTAGACATTATTAAAGTACTACAGGATATAACTTTTAAGCAATTTATACAACTGATAAAGTAAATTATTGAAACATATTGTCAACAACTCATGACAATTGATTACATAATTTTGAAGGATCACATCAGTATCCACTTTAAGTTGTAATACAATTTTTACCAGAATTTAAGTGGTATACACATGTATGGTAACTAGTAAATGCTAATAGTAATTGCTATGCCCCTCCAGGATTGATCACCATAGAAGTTTGATGGAATGAATTTGCATTGTTCTCCAAGTGTAGGACATATGATTGCAATGCCATAGTCTGCAGAAGGAATGAGTATAGTCCTCCGCAGTTTACCTAGACTACATCGTCAATATATTGAATATAACCTCTCCTAGGATATGGATCACAAAAACTGTGAAAAATCCAATGTTATGGTGGAAGGAAGATCGAGTAGATAAACATAATAGGTAGGAATTATGTGTTTTTTAAACATAAAGTGGGTGTGGGGTGTTAGTACTTTAAGGCCTCCATTTTGGGGTGCCAGTACAATTTGCTCTTGATATTATCTTCTCCATTCCTTGCTGCTACCACTTCTTCTTTCTCTTTCCCATTGTGCTTGTGCTTGTACACATGGGGTCAGAGAAGAAGAAAATGTACAAGCACAAGCACACTGGGATGGAGAAAGAAGAAGTGTATCCGCGAGGAATGGAGAAGATAACATCAAACATGAGAAGGAGAGCAGGGTCATCACCGATGCTGGTTTCTCCTCTGTACATTCCGATCCTCGATTCCGGAAAGTACCAAAGAAGCAATCTATGGTCGCTATTGATTCTCGCTTCGTATGTTTTCTGACAAGGGTTTCTCTTCCTCATCTGCTCCCACCGACAAGAGAGGAAAGCCTAAGAAGGATACCTCAGAAAGTCATCTCCGACATTATTATCGCCTCGAAGAGTAAGAAAAACAACAACAACCAGAGAAGGAAGAGGAAAGTGATGAGGAGAGTGATTTGGGTAAAGTTGGACAGGGAAATTCAAGCAGTGAATCAAGCGGAGAATTAGAATCTGAATCCGGACCTCCAGAGTATTCTTCTGATGAAAAGGAGAATGATACCTCTAATTCTACTTCGGATACCGTTGAAGATGATGATGTTGGAGACTCTTCTGAGGTATGGTATATATCCAGTTAAAAAAATTTGGTGTCAGTTGGGTGGATGCGTTCTCAAATTCTTGTGTGTTTTTTTATTATTCTTGTTGATTGCCTAATGTTTTGGAACAGGAAGAATCGATACCAGTAACTGAGAAGGTAACTCACAGACTTGCACTCGTTAACATGGATTGGAGTCCATTAATGGTCTGGGTTCCTACTACGCTTTTTATTTATTCATTTCTCAAAACTCCTTTTTTCTTTTGTGTTAACTGGAGCAAATATTTCCAAGCAAAGTTAAAAGGATTCGTGTTTTATATTGAAGCTATTTCTGGAGCAAATGTTTAAGAAACACTTTTCGTTTATACATATCTAAATGTGTTGTTTTAAGTTGATCATAAGTTGGTTGGTTTGCTTGATAATTTCTGATACTCTGGCTTACAATGCCTCCCAACAAAGTTCTTTTTTTTTTTTGAGAAGTCAAAAAAGAAGAGGACAGGTGGAGAACAACTTCCCTTCTATGAAATTTTATAAAATGTGGTATATTTCTACCAAGTTTCAGTGGGTCATTTTGTTGATTTTCAGACCAAATTAAGACTTAAAGTTCATGGATACCTACCTATGCAAACACATTTAAATTCTTATATTGCAAAACAAGATACCTGATTAGCGTTTTGGGTTTGCACCCTTCATTAAGTTCATTGGCAATATGTGGTTGAATCCTGCTGTATAATTTCACATTTAGACATTGTTTAAGTACTAGAGGATATAACTAATAAGCAATTTATACAACTAATAAAGTAAATTATTGAAACATATTGTCAACAACTCATGACAATTGAGTACATAATTTTGAAGGATCACATCAGTATCCACTTTAAGGTTTAATAAAATTTTTATCAGAATTTAAGTCGTATACACATGTATGGTAACTAGTTAATGCTAATAGTAATTGCAATGCCCTTCCAGGATTGATCACCATAGAAGTTTGATGGAATGAATTTGCATTGTTCTCCAAGTGTAGGGCATATGATTGCAATGCCATAGTCTGTAGAAGGAATGAGTATAGTCCTCCGCAGTTTACCTAGACTACATCGTCAATATATTGAATGTAACCTCTCCTAGGATATGGATCACAAACTATGAAAAAACCCATTTATCCAATGTTATGGTGGCAGGAAGATCGAGTAGATAAACATAATAGGTAGGAATTATGTGTTTTCTAAACATAAAGTGGGTGTGGGGTGTCAGTACTTTAAGGCCTCCATTTTGGGGTTCCAGTACAATTTGCTCTTGATGTTATCTTCTCCATTCCTCGCTGCTAC
The DNA here is from genome assembly GCF_041222555.1 of Hakea prostrata. NCBI lineage: Eukaryota > Viridiplantae > Streptophyta > Magnoliopsida > Proteales > Proteaceae > Hakea > Hakea prostrata. Next base: position 27,228,594 of record NC_142603.1, read on the forward strand.
CACTTTTTCTTTCTCCTTCCCATTGTGCTTGTGCTTGTACTCATGGGGTCAGAGAAGAAGAACAAGGATAAGCACAAGAACAATGGGAAGGAGAAAGAAGAAGTGTAGCAGCGAGGAATGGAGAAGATAACATCAAACATGAGAAGAAGGGCAGGGTCATCACCGATGCTCGTTTCTCCTCTGTACATTCCGATCCTCGATTCCGGAAAATACCCAAGAAGCAATCTTAGGTCGCCATTGATTCTCGCTTCGTATGTTTTATAACAAGGGTTTCTCTTCCTCATCTGCTCCAACCGACAAGGGAGGAAAGCCTAAGAAGGATACCTCAGAAAGTCATCTCCGACATTATTATCGCCTCGAAGAGGAAGAAAAACAACAACCAAAGAAGGAAGAGGAAAGTGATGAGGAGAGTGATTTGGGTAAAGTTGGAAAGGGAAATTCAAGCAATGAATCAAGCGGAGAATTAGAATCTGAATCCAGACCTCCAGAGTTTTCTTCTGATGAAACAGAGAGTGATACCTCTAATTCTACTTCGGATACCGATGAAGATGATGATGTTGGAGACTCTTCTGAGGTATGGTATCTATCCAGTTAAAAAAATTTGGTTTCAGTTGGGAGGATGGGTTCTCAAATTCTTGTGTGTTTTGTTATTATTCTTGTTGATTGCCTAATGTTTTGGAACAGGAAGAATCGATATCATTTATTGAGAAGGTAACTCACAGACTTGCACTCGTTAACATGGATTGGAGTCCATTAAAGGTTTGGCTTCCTACTACGCTTCTTATTTATTCATTTCACAAAACTCCTTTTTTCTTTTGTGTTAACTGGAGCAAATATTTTTAAGCAAAGTTAAAAGGATTAGTGTTGAAGCTATTTCTGGGGCACATGTTTAAGGAACACCTTTCGCTTATACGTATCTAAAAGTGTTGTTTTCAATTTATCTTAAGTTGGTTGGTTAGCTTGATAATTTCAGATACTCTGGCTTACAATGCCACCCAACCAAGTTCTTTTTTTTTTTTAGAAATCAAAAAAGAAGAGGACAGGTGGAAAAACAAATGGCCTTCTTTGAAATTTCATAAAATGTGGTATATTTCTATCAAGTTTCAGTGGGTCATTTTGTTGATTTTCAAACCAAATTAAGACTTAAAGTTCAAGGATACCTACTCTATTTAAACACATTTAAATGTTTATATTGCAAAACTAGATACCTGATTAGCGTTTTGGGTTCGCTCCCTACATTCAGTTCATTGGCAATATGTGGTTGAATCCTGCAGTATAATTTCACATTTAGACATTGTTTAAGTACTAGAGGATAGAACTAATAAGCAATTTATACAAGTGGTAAAGTAAATTATTCAAACATATTGTCAACAACTCATGACAATTGAGTACATAATTTTGAAGGATCAAATCAACATCCACTTTAAGTTGTAATACAATTTTTACCAGAATTTAAGTCGTATACACATGTATGGTAACTAGTAAATGCTAATAGTAATTGCTATGCCCCTCTAGGATTGATCACCATAGAAGTTTGATGGAATGAATTTGCATTGTTCTGCAAGTGTAGGACATATGATTGCAATGCCATAGTCTGTAGAAGGAATGAGTATAGTCCTCCGCAGTTTACCTAGACTACATCGTCAATATATTGAATTAAACCTCTCCTAGGATATGTATCACAAAAAGCTAAGAAAAAACCCATTTATCCAATGTTATGGAGGTAGGAAGATCGAGTAGATAAACAGAATAGGTAGGAATTATGTGTTTTTTAAACATAAAATGGGTGTGGGGTGTCAGTACTTTAAGGCCTCCATTTTTGGGTTCCAGTACAATTTTCTCTTGATGTTATCTTCTCCATTCCTCGCTTCTACCACTTCTTCTTTCTCCTTCCCATTGTGCTTGTGCTTGTACTCATGGTGGTCAGAGAAGAAGAACAAGGACAAGCACAAGCACAATGGGAAGGAGAAAGAAGAAGTGTAGTAGCGAGGAATGGAGAAGATAACATCAAACATGAGAAGGAGAGTAGGGTCATCACTGATGCTGGTTTCTCCTCTGTACATTCCGATCCTCGATTCCGGAAAGTACCCAAGAAGCAATCTAAGGTCGCTATTGATTCTCGCTTCGTATGTTTTCTAACAAGGGTTTCTCTTCCTCATCTGCTCCCACCGACAAGAGAGGAAACCTAAGAAGGATACCTCAGAAAGTCATCTCCGACATTATTATCGCCTCGAAGAGGAAGAAAAACAACAACAACCAAAGAAGGAAGAGGAAAGTGATGAGGAGAGTGATTTGGGTAAAGTTGGACAGGGAAATTCAAGCAGTGAATCAAGCGGAGAATTAGAATCTGAATCCGGACCTCCAGAGTCTTCTTCTGATGAAACAGAGAGTGATACCTCTAATTCTACTTTGGATACCGATGAAGATGATGATGTTGGAGATTCTTCTGAGGTATGGTATCTATCCAGTTAAAAAAATTTGGTTTCAGTTGGGTGGATGCGTTATCTAATTCTTGTGTGTTTTGTTACTATTCTTGTTGATTGCCTAATGTTTTGGAACAGGAAGAATCGATACCAGTACTTGAGAAGGTAACTCACAGACTTGCACTCGTTAACATGGATTGGAGTCCATTAAAGGTCTGGGTTCCTACTACGCTTCTTATTTATTCATTTCTCAAAACTCCTTTTTTCTTTTGTGTTAACTGGAGCAAATATTTCCAAGCAAAGTTAAAAGGATTCGTGTTTTATATTGAATTTATTTCTGGAGCACATGTTTCAGAAACACCTTTCGTTTATACGTATCTAAATGTGTTGTTTTCATTTGATCTTATGTTGGTTGGTTAGCTTGATAATTTCAGATACTCTGGCTTACAATGCCTCCCAACCAAGTTCTTTTTTTTTTTAGAAATCAAAAAAGAAGAGGACAGGTGGAAGAACAACTGACCTTCTGTGAAATTTCATAAAATGTGGTATATTTCTGCCAAGTTTCATTGGGTCATTTTGTTGATTTTCAGACCAAATTAAGACTTAAAGTTCATGGATATCTACTCTATGTAAACACATTTAAATGCTTATATTGCAAAACTAGATACCTGATTAGCGTTTTGGGTTTGCACCCTTCATTCAGTTCATTGGCAATATGTGGTTGAATCCTGCTGTATAATTTCACATTTAGACATTGTTTAAGTACTAGAGGATATAACTAATAAGCAATTTATACAACTGGTAAAGTAAATTATTGAAACATATTGTCAACAACTCATGACAATTGAGTACATAATTTTGAAGGATCACATCAGTATCCACTTTAAGTTGTAATACAATCTTTACCAGAATTTTAGTTGTATACACATGTATGGTAACTAGTAAATGCTAATAGTAATTGCTATGCCCCTCCAGGATTGATCACCATAGAAGTTTGATGGAATGAATTTGCATTGTTCTCCAAGTGTAGGACATATGATTGTAATGCTATAGTCTGTAGAAGGAATGAGTATAGTCCTCCGTAGTTTACCTAGACTACATCGTCAATATATTGAATGTAACATCTCCTAGGATATGGATCACAAAAACTGTGAAAAAACCCATTTATCCGATGTTATGGTGGAAGGAAGATCGAGTAGATAAACATAATAGGTAGGACTTATGTGTTTTTTAAACATAAAGTGGGTGTGGGGTGTCAGTACTTTAAGGCCTCCATTTTGGGGTGCCAGTACAATTTGCTCTTGATGTTATCTTCTCCATTCCTCGCTGCTACCACTTCTTCTTTCTCTTTCCCATTGTGCTTGTGCTTGTACTCATGGGGTCAGAGAAGAAGAACAAGGACAAGCACAAGCACAATGGGAAGGAGAAAGAAGAAGTGTAGCAGCGAGGAATGGAGAAGATAACATCAAACATGAGAAGGAGAGCAGGGTCATCACCGATGCTGGTTTCTCCTTTGTACATTCCGATCCTCGATTCCGGAAAGTACCAAAGAAGCAATCTAAGGTCGCTATTGATTCTCGCTTCGTATGTTTTCTGACAAGGGTTTCTCTTCCTCATCTGCTCCCACCGACAAGAGAGGAAAGCCTAAGAAGGATACCCAAGAAAGTCATCTCCGACATTATTATCGCCTCGAAGAGGAAGAAAAACAACAACAACCAAAGAAGGAAGAGGAAAGTGATGAGGAGAGTGATTTGGGTAAAGTTGGACAGGGAAATTCAAGCAGTGAATCAAGCGGAGATTTAGAATCTGAATCCGGACCTCCAGAGTCTTCTTCTGATTAAACAGAGAGTGATACCTCTAATTCTACTTCGGATACCGATGAAGATGATGATGTTGGAGACTCTTCTGAGGTATGGTATCTATCCAGTTAAAAAAATTTGGTGTCAGTTGGGTGGATGCGTTCTCTAATTCTTTTGTGTTTTTTTTATTTTTCTTGTTGATTGCCTAATGTTTTGGAACAGGAAGAATCGATACCAGTAATTGAGAAGGTAACTCACAGACTTGCACTCGTTAACATGGATTGGAGTCCATTAAAGGTCTGGGTTCCTACTACGTTTCTTATTTATTCATTTCTCAAAACTCCTTTTTTCTTTTGTGTTAACTGGAGAAAATATTTCCAAGCAAAGTTAAAATGATTCGTGTTTTATATTTAAGCTATTTCTGGAGCACATGTTTCAGAAACACCTTTCGTTTATACGTATCTAAATGTGTTGTTTTCAGTTGATCTTAAGTTGGTTGGTTAGTTTGATAATGTCAGATACTCTGGCTTACAATGCCTCCCAACCAAGTTCTTTTTTTTTTTTTTAGTAATCAAAAAAGAAGAGGACAGGTGGAAGAACAACTGGCCTTCTGTGAAATTTCATAAAATGTGATATATTTCTGCAAAGTTTCAGTGAGTCATTTTGTTGATTTTTTGACCAAATTAAGATTTAAAGTTCATGGATACCTACTCTATGTAAACACATTTAAATTCTTTTATTGCAATACTAGATACCTTATTAGCGTTTTGGGTTTGCACCCTTCACTCAGTTCATTGGCAATATGTGGTTAAATCCTGCTGTATAATTTCACATTTAGACATTATTTAAGTAATAGAGGATATAACTAATAAGCAATTTATACAACTGATAAAGTAAATTATTGAAACATATTGTTAACAACTCATGACAATTGAGTACATAATTTTTAAGGATCACATCAGTATCCAATTTAAGTTGTAATACAGTTTTAACATAATTTATGTCGTATACACATGTATGGTAACTAGTAAATGCTAATAGTAATTGCTATGCCCCTCGAGGATTGATCACCATAGAAGTTTGATGGAATGAATTTGCATTGTTCTCCAAGTGTAGCACATATGATTGCAATGCCATAGTCTGTAGAAGGAATGAGTATAGTCCTCCGCAGTTTACCTAGACTACATCGTCAATATATTGAATGTAACCTCTCCTAGGATATGTATCACAAAAGCTGTGAAAAAAACCCATTTATCCAATGTTATGGTGGTAGGAAGATCGAGTAGATAAACAGAATAGGTAGGAATTATGTGTTTTTTAAACATAAAATGGGTGTGGGGTGTCAGTACTTTAAGGCCTCCATTTTGGGGTGCCAGTACAATTTTCTCTTGATGTTATCTTCTCCATTCCTCGCTTCTACCACTTCTTCTTTCTCCTTCCCATTGTGCTTGTGCTTGTACTCATGTGGTCAGAGAAGAAGAACAAGGACAAGCACAAGCACAATGGGAAGGAGAAAGAAGAAGTGTAGTAGCGAGGAATGGAGAAGATAACATCAAACATGAGAAGGAGAGTAGGGTCATCACTGATGCTGGTTTCTCCTCTGTACATTCCGATCCTCGATTCCGGAAAGTACCCAAGAAGCAATCTAAGGTCGCTATTGATTCTCGCTTCGTATGTTTTCTAACAAGGGTTTCTCTTCCTCATCTGCTCCCACCGACAAGAGAGGAAACTTAAGAAGGATACCTCAGAAAGTCATCTCCGACATTATTATCGCCTCGAAGAGGAAGAAAAACAACAACAACCAAAGAAGGAAGAGGAAAGTGATGAGGAGAGTGATTTGGGTAAAGTTGGACAGGGAAATTCAAGCAGTGAATCAAGCGGAGAATTAGAATCTGAATCCGGACCTCCAGAGTCTTCTTCTCGATGAAACAGAGAGTGATACCTCTAATTCTACTTTGGATACCGATGAAGATGATGATGTTGGAGATTCTTCGAGGTATGGTATCTATCCGATTAAAAAATTTGGTTTCAGTTGGGTGGATGCGTTATCTAATTCTTGTGTGTTTTGTTACTATTCTTGTTGATTGCCTAATGTTTTGGAACAGGAAGAATCGATACCAGTAATTGAGAAGGTAACTCACAGACTTGCACTCGTTAACATGGATTGGAGTCCATTAAAGGTCTGGGTTCCTACTACGCTTCTTATTTATTCATTTCTCAAAACTCCTTTTTTCTTTTGTGTTAACTGGAGCAAATATTTCCAAGCAATGTTAAAAGGATTCGTGTTTTATATTGAATTTATTTCTGGAGCACATGTTTCAGAAACACCTTTCGTTTATACGTATCTAAATGTGTTGTTTTCAGTTGATCTTAAGTTGGTTGGTTAGCTTGATAATTTCAGATACTCTTGTTTACAATGCCTCCCAACCAAGTTCTTTTTTTTTTTTAGAAATCAAAAAAGAAGAGGACAGGTGGAAGAACAACTGACCTTCTGTGAAATTTCATAAAATGTGGTATATTTCTACCAAGTTTTATTGGGTCATTTTGTTGATTTTAAGACCAAATTAAGACTTAAAGTTCATGGATATCTACTCTATGTAAACACATTTAAATGCTTATATTGCAAAACTAGATACCTGATTAGCGTTTTGGGTTTGCACCCTTCATTCAGTTCATTGGCAATATGTGGTTGAATCCTGCTGTATAATTTCACATTTAGACATTGTTTAAGTACTAGAGGATATAACTAATAAGCAATTTATACAACTGGTAAAGTAAATTATTGAAACATATTGTCAACAACTCATGACAATTGAGTACATAATTTTGAAGGATCACATCAGTATCCACTTTAAGTTGTAATACAATCTTTACCAGAATTTTAGTTGTATACACATGTATGGTAACTAGTAAATGCTAATAGTAATTGCTATTCCTCTCCAGGATTGATCACCATAGAAGTTTGATGGAATGAATTTGCATTGTTCTCCAAGTGTAGGACATATGATTGTAATGCCATAGTCTGTAGAAGGAATGAGTATAGTCCTCCGTAGTTTACCAAGACTACATCGTCAATATATTGAATGTAACATCTCCTAGGATATGGATCACAAAAATTGTGAAAAAACCCATTTATCCGATGTTATGGTGGCAGGAAGATCGAGTAGATAAACATAATAGGTAGGACTTATGTGTTTTTTAAACATAAAGTGGGTGTGGGGTGTCAGTACTTTAAGGCCTTCATTTTGGGGTGCCAGTACAATATGCTCTTGATGTTATCTTCTCCATTCCTCGCTGCTACCACTTCTTCTTTCTCTTTCCCATTTTGCTTGTGCTTGTACTCATGGGGTCAGAGAAGAAGAACAAGGACAAGCACAAGCACAATGGGAAGGAGAAAGAAGAAGTGTAGCAGCGAGGAATGGAGAAGATAACATCAAACATGAGAAGGAGAGCAGGGTCATCACCGATGCTTGTTTCTCCTTTGTACATTCCGATCCTCGATTCCGGAAAGTACCAAAGAAGCAATCTATGGTCGCTATTGATTCTCGCTTCGTATGTTTTCTGACAAGGGTTTTTCTTCCTCAGCTGCTCCCACTGACAAGAGAGGAAAGCCTAAGAAGGATCCCCAAGAAAGTCATCTCCGACATTATTATCGCCTCGAATAGGAAGAAAAACAACAACAACCAAAGAAGGAAGAGGAAAGTGATGAGGAGAGTGATTTGGGTAAATGTGGACAGGGAAATTCAAGCAGTGAATCAAGCGGAGAAAATCTGAATCCGGACCTCCAGAGTCTTCTTCTGATGAAACAGAGAGTGATACCTCTAATTCTACTTCGGATACCGATGAAGATGATGATGTTGGAGACTCTTCTGAGGTATGGTATCTATCCAAGTTAAAAAATTTGGTTTCAGTTGGGTGGATGCGTTCTCTAATTCTTTTGTGTTTTGTTATTTTTCTTGTTGATTGCCTAATGTTTTGGAACAGGAAGAATCAATACCAGTAATTGAGAAGGTAACTCCCAGACTTGCATTCGTTAACATGAATTGGAGTCCATTAAAGGTCTGGGTTCCTACTACGTTTCTTATTTATTCATTTCTCAAAACTCCTTTTTTCTTTTGTGTTAACTGGAGCAAATATTTCCAAGCAAAGTTAAAATGATTCGTGTTTTATATTGAAGCTATTTCTGGAGCACATGTTTCAGAAACACCTTTCGTTTATACGTATCTAAATGTGTTGTTTTCAGTTGATCTTAAGTTGGTTGGTTAGTTTGATAATGTCAGATACTCTGGCTTACAATGCCTCCCAACCAAGTTCTTTTTTTTTTTTTAGTAATCAAAAAAGAAGAGGACAGGTGGAAGAACAATCGACCTTCGTGAAATTTCATAAAATGTGATATATTTCTGCAAAGTTTCAGTGAGTCATTTTGTTGATTTTTTGACCAAATTAAGATTTAAAGTTCATGGATACCTACTCTATGTAAACACATTTAAATTCTTATATTGCAATACTAGATACCTTATTAGCGTTTTGGGTTTGCACCCTTCATTCAGTTCATTGGCAATATGTGGTTGAATCCTGCTGTATAATTTCACATTTAGACATTATTTAAGTAATAGAGGATATAACTAATAAGCAATTTATACAACTGATAAAGTAAATTATTGAAACATATTGTCAACAACTCATGACAATTGAGTACATAATTTTTAAGGATCACATCAGTATCCAATTTAAGTTGTAATACAGTTTTAACAGAATTTATGTCGTATACACATGTATGGTAACTAGTAAATGCTAATAGTAATTGCTATGCCCCTCCAGGATTGATCACCATAGAAGTTTGATGGATTGAATTTGCATTGTTCTCCAAGTGTAGGACATATGATTGCAATGCCATAGTCTGTAGAAGGAATGAGTATAGTCCTCCGCAGTTTACCTAGACTACATCGTCAATATATTGAATGTAACCTTTTCTAGGATATGGATCACAAAAACTGTGAAAAAACCCATTTATCCAATGTTATGGTGGCAGGAAGATCGAGCAGATAAACAGAAATTGATGAATTTCAAGATTTTAAACAAAATCAACTCAACAAGTTGGCCCTCTTGGAATTTCAGTTGGAGCCGTAAGTTTTGAAGTGATGCACTCTTAAATTTTTTAAGTGATGTACTCTTAAATGATATCCTGGCCTCCTTGAGTTTTGAAGTGATGCACTCTTAAATGATATTCTGGTCTATTTGTTTGACTTGAGATTTCTGTGGTGTGTTAATGAAGGGTTATATTGGTTTTGGGTCACTTAGCTATGAAATAGATTCATGTAGCCCTAGATTGTAAAAGGATCAATAAGGCACCCTTCGGATCTCTTGGTTTACCTTTTTTGGATTTTAGGATGGTTTCTTGGGGGTATACAAGAACATTGGTTATAGTAGTTGTGGATGTTGATGAAACTTTGAAAGAGCTTAGTTAATAAGTTCCCTAAAGTTTGGGATGGTTCTGATGGTTATATTGGTGTAGATCTAAGTTTGGTTTTCGGGGTCTATGAAAAATAGGGGGGCAAAAAGAAAATGCTGGAGATAGGGGGATTCAATTTAAGTTGGTCTGGAAACATTAGGTGGGATGAATGAAAAAAAACCTTGATCTTGTAGAAATTTCCAACAATAAGATGGAGAATAGCATAAGAGTAAGAAAGAGGGGGTGGGGGGAGATTGTCACACAACCCTGGTGCGGCACCTGCGCCATCATATCTCACCACTAGCAATAGACAAAACTGAAAATTTAGTTCATGAATTCATGGCTCAATCAAACAATTACATCTATTTTTATAGCTATATTGGCTGCCATAATTTTAAACAAACTAGGACTCAAAATTGGATATCGACTTCAAAATAGACTCATGTATTAGGAAGGAAAGTAAAGACCTAATAAAATGCTTAACCTATTAGGTAACCTAAGTTGACTAGGAAATTGAAATAATAAAGGTATAGACTAAAGCTCTTTGGACAAACACAAGAGAAATTTCATATTTTAAATTGTTTGGCATCTATTCGAATTTTATTTTTATTTAAAATAATAGAAAAACCCCAAAACCAAAGAACTTTCCATATGGATTATGATGAGAATTTCATACCATTGGTAAGTTACAAAGTCTATAAGAAGATGAGGGTAAAAAGCAATACACATCTTTTATAACAACCATACTTTTCCTCTTTTCTCCTGTTACTATCATTTTTAACAATTTTTTTATCTTGACACCAAACTTATTTTCCATTACATAATTTATTTTCGATAAAATTCACCAAACCATTTTTCATTCTTGACCAAAAATGAATTCTTGTACTTATTTATTTTAAATAGGCATAATAGAGAATGAGAATTGATACCAAAAAGAGCCTTAAAATAGGACCCAAATAGAACAATGAAATAAATCCCCTTTTTCTAATTTTTTCCCTCTCTCTTAAGCTCGTCAAATAAGACAATCACAAAGTAAAACATGAAATAAAATCCAAATACATAAATGGTCCAATCTCAGACTATTCCTAAGGGAAGAAGCCCAATTTGGTGATGAATCTTCATAGATATCTTCAGAAAAAGTTCATAGACAGATTCTTCATAGAGATGTTGGGGGATTCTTGGATCTAGAGATCTTCTGGTCAGATGGGAATGAGAATTGTGGGGGGGGGGGGGAGTATAGTTGATAATGTAGAAGGATGATCACTAAAGTTTGGCGATGTTCTAGTGGGTAGATTTAGGCTAGATCTTAGTTCTTGTTTTCAAGATTTAGGGAGTACGAAGATTCAAGAACCTTGCTAGTTTATAGGTTTGCGGATGTAAATGTAGGCTGAAACTTAGAGGGAATATAGGGATATTGTCACACCCCACCCAGCCGGATCCTGTCATACCCGAATAAAAAGTTATCAAATCTGAATTATCAATAGATTACAATCATCCATTACTTCAAATAAAAAGTTATAACATCAGAGTTTTGAAAAGGAAAGATGATAGTTTTCTTCGAAGCGGAATTATCTAAGAGTTTTCTTAGTAGGAGCCAAATCCATAAGAGCAATCTAGACACGGGCATGAAGCGTCATGCGTGTCCACTTCTTCTCTGGTTGCTCCCTCAAGAAAGTCTACCAATGACGAATCCTCCACTTAGAAGGAGTCCTCATGACCTACAGTATATTCTAATAGAAACAGACATATAAAAGGAATGAGTTCAACAGAATTCAGTGAGGTCAATTCAACATCATATCATGCATTTGTTCACACGATCCCACATCACACATATAACATGAATATTGATAATATAATTAATGATAATGATATGACATATGAATGATTATGATTATTATACTCCTAACTCTATCATGAAGTCTATATAGTACGTAATAAGTCATACACCAGTCTCCATTGGGTAGTCTCATTCACTCTCCCTCAACAATCTCTTTATCTTAGGTTCTCCAAGGTTATTGGGTCAAGTCATATCAATCCGTCGTTGGGGTATAAGTCACCATTTTCTCATATCACCATTTGGCATGAGAACTGGCGCGTGTTAATGATTACTCTAGGCCCAATGCACAGTCATATAGTCTCATACTACGATGGTCCAAATACTTTACCTATGGCACCAACCAACTCGGTTTAGTATATTTTCCACCTAGAGTCATCGTATCCTATGGCACCAACCAATTCGGAGCCTCGGACTACGTTGACTCTTAACCCTTTTGGTCATCCACATATAATGGATATGATGCTCTCCATGTCCTCTCACGGGTTGGTTATCAGTCTTGAGCGCCCATGAGCCCTTATATATTATATACATCCCTACCATCTCATGATGATAGTGGGCTTGCTTAATGCTCACAGGACCCATCCATTGACATCAAGGGTTAATTGGTTTCAATACCCCTACCGTAAGGGTTGTACTCATAAGGTTAACTAGCCAAACACTTCTAGACACCTAGCATTCATGTACTTAAGTCTAGATGCATATTCATGTAAGTTCACTAGGGTAATGGGCAAACCCACAACCCTAGTTGGTAAATTGACATAAGAGAATCTAAGTCTCAAAACCAAAATATCACACACATTCTTATATCATCATTCAAGAATATTGAAAAACAGAAGCAAACATACTTTCTTACATTTCATTCGCACAAAGTCACACACATAATCACAAGATAATAAATATTAAAGCAATGCAAGATATCAATAATGAAAATTAATTAACATTATCAAACATGCAAGATGAGGTTATGTATATTCCTCACCTTTCAATTCGATTCCTTTCTCCAAAGTCCCAAATTTCACTCTCACAAGTCGGTGATTATATTCAAAATAAACCTAATCATGTAAGAGAATTAACAAATATAAATTAGAAGTCAATTGGGTTTCAAAAGATATCCCAAAGTCATCCCACAAAAACCCATTCTGATAACTAGGTTCAAACCCGCCGTTCTCAACCTAGTTTGGCAAGAAGTCATTATTTCGCCTCCGATTTGAGGTCGAATCGAAACGAAACTTTGGGAAAGTCTAATTGGAAACAATAGGGTTCTAAGGGTACCTTCAATTTGATCCAATTCGTTCTAAATCAAAAAGTCCCAAATTTGGCTCTCTAAATCGCTCGTGGAGGATGTCTTAGAGAGTCAAAACGCAAATTTTTTTGCAACAATTGGCACCAACAACTCATATACAAGAGAGAAACATTAATACAACTTTTTAAGAGTATTTAATAAACCTAACATGCTTCAATTACCGAAATCCCACAATCAAAGTGGAAAAAATCCCACAAAACTATGTTTAAAGAAGAGGGTTTAAGGATTCTCACCTCCTTCAATGTTCTCGACGATCCGGGTCAGAAAGCACCTTTGGTTGGATGGAATCTACTCTTTTCCTTGGTTTCTCCTTTTCCCAAAGCCTCACCCCCACTCTAGCATTAGAAAATGCATTTAGAGGTGAGTTAAAACATAAAATTGGATTTTAAAACGTGAAATCCCGATTTTGTGTGGTAGTGGCGGTCAGGGGTCCGATTCCGGTGATTTTTGGCTTGAATGAAATGTCTTTTGATTATCTTTGTTTGGATATGTTTACCTCGTCAATTGGACTCTCCATCGTCGGTCTATAGATTTGCCAAAATCGTCTTTTAACGCCATTGTGATTGACTTTCTCTCTCCTCTTAAACTCTATGAGAAATGTTGAGTCATCATTAGGGTCATCCACAATCATCGGGTCCACTTTAGAATCTTCAGGCTCGACTCGAATAGCCCACAGTTGTTGTCGACTCGAGGCCCGTGTTTGTGGTCCTAAAATCATGGGTTAAAGGATTAGAAATCCGAGGGACTTCACAGATATGGTCCTCAAAGTTTGGTTTGGTGGCTAAATTGGAAGATATGGGGGTCTTGTTTATAGGGTTCTAGGAAGTGCGAAAATTCAAAAAAGTTGTAAAGGAAAAAAAAAAAGGTGATAGGAGAAAGGGGATGGGATAGTGGCTGCCAGATACTGGATGGAGAAGCCTTGTATGTTGCTGTGGGAGAGACAGAATGGCTAATGTAGGCTTAATCGACAATTAAAAGAAGGATCTTAGCTTGTCTCCCCAAACATCTTTAATCAAGCACCTTAGTGGTACCTTGCCAGTGCTGGAATATTATTCCAACTGAGAACAGTAAAAGGAACAAAAGTGTTTGCAGCAGAGCTGGATAATTTCTTAAATAATCAAGGGTGAGCTATTCCATCCATTGTTTTTTATTTTGTTGGGAGTGGGGGCGGGGGAATGCTATTTATAGCTTTACAGATACAGTCCTCAGATTAGGACCTGGACTTGGAGTATAATTGGGAAACCTACTTGGACTAGACTTGGGTCCTTATAATATGACCCTTACATGGGCCCTGTTGTGGGCTGTTCTTTTACAACTCGACTGAAGTAAAAGACTAAATTAACTGAAATCGAAAAAGGACTATACTGTCCTAACTTGGCTGGGCAGGATTACAAGACTGCCTTTACCCAGCGAATTTATTAAACTATAAAAACCAAGTACAAAATACTATTAAACTACTAATGTGTTGTTGGGCAGCAAGCCTAGCAGCTTCACTTGAGCTTCTAACTGCTGACCACCACATCTGAGAGCCCTAATTACAGACTGAACCTACCTCAGATGATCTTTAGCCAAGAGGATATGCTCTTGCATGTAGATACCCTTTTTTGCAAGCCTATTTGGGGAAATGCACCCACTTAGTTTTTTACTGTGTCACGTGGTATTAGAAGTATTTCCATGAATATTTACCGTGGCAGAAACTTTACTAGCTTACTTCAAAATGGGTAATTGCAGCATGGAAAGCAGTATCCTGGAATTAAAAAAAAGAAAAGAAATGAATGATCAGTCATGTGAAAGATGTTTTCGCATTCATTAATATGGACCTAGTGGAGAGAGTTAAGCAGAAGAAATTTTGATGTTATTTGAGGGTCTCTTCCTATAAATTGAAAATTAAGAAAAAGAAGGCCAAAACACATTTCACACAAACAATGTCACTACCCTTATTTTGCCAGGTTGTAAGTGTCAATGATACTAGAATATCTTGTGGGGCCATGACCAGATCACATGCAGACTCAATTATGTGGGGGAATTAGTACTTATGTTTATAGTTTTAGAATTTTTCTCTTAGATATTTTGTGGTTGTCTTAGTTTCTGGTTCCGGATTCAGAAAGTAGGATTGCATTTTATTTTGAAGTTTTTTTTCTCCCTTTTTTTTAGTTTGTTTGATTTTCTTTCAAGTTTCTAATTTTCTCTTGTGAAGCAAGTATTGCTGCTCATAAGTATGTAATGCCTTTTAAGGCCCCCACCCTATAGTTATGATGAATGAGAATGTGCCTTATATTGAAAGTATTAGTCCTATTTTGGCTGACCTGGTTGGGGGTGACCCAACACCCCTATGGCTGAATGCTGAATCTCCTTATCCCATTGTACTTGCTTTTTCTTTCTTATGAGTTATTGAAAGAATCAAGGGATTACGTAAGTAGACTGGAACCAGGTTTCAAATAAATATGAAGGAATTTTGGAGAGCATCATGTATGAATTGAAGCTTTTGGATCAAGCTCTAATATTCTCCCAGTTTGCCTGGCATTTAGGGGTTGTATGGCAATAATTCTATGCCAATTTGCCCAATTCGTCACATAATGAATTTTTTTTGCTTCTATGCCAGTTTTCCCAATTTAGCATAGAATAGGTATTAAAATCATGTATGGTTGGGCACGTTTTTTTGGCAAAATGAGCACAAAATATTGTATGGTATATACAAAATGGGCACGCTTCTGTGCTAGTTTGCCCCTTTGTCTTCCCTTCTTTTTCCTCCCTCCAAAACAGACACAGGTTTCAGGCATTGTGGGAGATCTCGCGAGATCTCGTTTTTTCAGCTGGGCGAGACGAGATGGAGGGCGAGAGCAGCAAGTTGGGATATCTCGCTATATCTCTCCCTGGATCTCGCTGGAACTCTAAATTTTCACCTTTTTTTGTGGATTTTGGCTGAATTTTCACTTGCAATTACTCTTAGCACATCTACAAGGAAGATCAATCATTCTTTACTTGTCTTATGAATTTATGATTTAATGACTTATATAGAACTTTTAATGGTTGTATAATTCTTTTATTCTTGAAAATTGAGATTTTGATACTCATATGGATGGAATTTTGATAACATTTAAGTTAGTTGATGCATTTGATATACTTGCTTTTCATTTATATGCCTTAAAGGTTCTATATTACATGTTGTATAACTTTGCATTCCCTAATCCTACTACATTTCGGTTTCACACGATGGGTAGACTTAGAAATCATACATAGGGTTGTTTCTAACAAATCCAAGGCCACCAACGTATTCAAAAGGCCTTAAATAAGATAAATACCAAGTTTCAACCCAATTGGGACCCTAAAACCCACCGAGATGGGCTACCGAGTTGACGCCAAAAAGTTGTATATCTCGACCGAGATCTCACCGAGATGGTCGAGATCTCTTTTTTTCAAGGTGGCGAGATCTCTCTCGAGAGTGAGATCTTCTACCATGGTTTCAGGGATGGCATATAAGAGCCTTATGGCCAATTATCTGGATGCATGGTGGGAGATCTCGCGAGATATCTCATTTTCTCACATTGGCGAGATGAGATGGAGGTCGAGAGTAGAGAGTTGGGATATCTCGCCCTGGATCTCGCTGGAACTCTTAATTTTTGCATTTTTGTGGATTTTTGCTGAATTTTCACTTTCAAGTTGCAATTACTCTTAGCACATCTACAACATCAAAAGAAGATCAATCATTCTCTACTTGTCTTATGAATTTATGATTTAATGACTTCTATAGAACTTCTAATGGTTGTATAATTATTCTATTCTTGAAAATTGAGATTTTGAAACTCATATGGATGGAATTTTGATAACATTTAAGTTAGTTGATGCATTTGATATACTTACTTATCATTTATATGCCTTAAAGGTTCTATATTACATGTTATATAACATTGCATTCCCTAATCCTACTACATTTTGATTTCACACTATGGGGTAGACTTAGAAATCATACATTGGGTTGTTTCTCAAACCAAGGACACCAATGTGTTTAAAAGGTCTTAAATAAGCTAAATATCAAGTTTCAACCCAATTGGGACCCTAAAACCCACCGAGATGGGCCACCGAGTTGACGCCAAAAACCAAGGCCACCAATGTGTTTAAAAGGTCTTCAATAAGCTAAATATCAAGTTTCAACCCAATTGGGACCCTAAAACCCACCGAGATGGGCCACCGAGTTGACGCCAAAAAATTGTATATCTCGACTGAGATCTCACCGAGATGGTCGACATCTCTCTTTTTCAAGGTGGCAAGATCTCTCTCTCGAGAGCGAGATCTTCTACCATGTCTGGATGATCTTGATATTTGAGGCCTTGATTGAAGAGTTTTCACTCTGGTTCTTATACCAAGCCTCAAACAGGTGAACCATTTCGTTCTCCCCCCCAACCCCCCACCAAATGAATCCCCAGATCTTCTCAACTTTGAATCTAACATATTAAATTCCTTAAAGGAAAGGAAAATAAATAAGCCTTTGTACTCTGTGGAAAACATTGAAACCCAAATGCATTGGTGAGATAAATCTCTCTAACATCTAAACAAATTAAAAAAACCCATAGAAAAAGGACAAATCAATTGAAGAAAGCTGTCAAAGCTCATGTAATTCTGAGAACTATGAAATCGCCAATTATAGAAAAGTAAAAAACCTATAAGCGAGAACCCCTTGAAACTCCATATAAAGCCCCAAAAATTGTTCATCTGCCTTTGCCAAATCGATTTCTAGGAGTGTAAACAGAGGCTTACAGTTGGAAACTTGTTATTTGTGTAACAAATAAGCATACAAGTCTTCCCAATAGCTCCATCTTTGATTTTAACACACTTGATGAACCTTGATGCACTTGAAGCCATTTCATAAACGATAATCTCAGGAGTTGAAAATGTTTATAAAAACAAGAAGTATTAGAACAAATGGTGGGCTGCTTTAGCTTTACAGAAAGAGAAGAGACAGAGGTGCATCACATGATTCTCACTTTCTGTTACTTTTGTTGTTTCTCCTGTTTGTCTCTCGTAAGCGAGAAAGAGAGGGGGTCCAATAAAAACAAAACAACAAACCGATCGAGAAAAATGAAAAAAAAACCGAAAGGAAATGCAGAGCGGAACTGAAGGGAGAGAAGAATAGGTGCTTTCTGCTTGATATTTCTGTTTTAGATGCTTCCTTGAAGAAAGGAAGGAGAGTAAAAGACAGTGATTCGCCACAGTTTGGATCATCATTTTGCTGAACTCGCTGGTTGGACAAATGAATCTCTCGCTTCCTGAAAGTGATGCCGAGTAATAGAGTTTTGCTGAACTTGCTGGTTGGATGACAGCGATGAGGAATAGAGTTTTCCATGATCGATTGGGAGTAGGAGAGATGATGGAGTAACGGTGTCGACTGCTGAACTCGCTGGTTGGATGACAATGACGACAGCGACGAGGAAGAAGGTAGGGTTGCAGCAGAACTTAGTGGAATGTAGAGAGATGCGAGAGAGTGGAGAAGTCCGTGGTTTTTCATGTTTATAAGGTGAAAATAATGTCCTCCATCAACGCATTGCAGTCGTTTTTCACCACTTGTACCCCACGTTTTCTCAAGAAATGCTTCTGTGACCAAGTTTGGAGCTTCTTGGGCAAAACCAATTTGTGTGCCAAACACTCGGTTCAGCACACTTTTGCTGAACCAACACACATTTTTTAGACCGGTTTACCATACAAGATTTTAGCGACTACTGTGCCAAAATGGGCAAATGGCACTGAATAAGTGTGCCAGAATCATTGCCATACAACCCCTAATTCTGGTGTCCTTTTCAAATGCTTTTTGCTTCATTTTATAGGTGTTGGTGAGTGAGTAGGTCTTTACCTCCTCTCTTTGCTGCTTTATCCTCCTGCCCTCTCTCTTCATCCCATAAAATGATACATGTAATGGAATAGTTTCAGCCAACTCTTTATTGGCTTACATAGAAGATTACGAAACTAACTTGAAAAGTAAAACTTTTAAGTGGCTTATGTTAACAGATTATGAAACTAACTATTAAAGGTTGAAATAAGTGTTAGTATTTCTAGATTAACTTAGTTTTATTCAATAAGTATAACCATTGTTCTATTTCATGTTAACCATGGTTCTATTGCATATTCTATGTTCTATGCAATAACTCACTACTGATGTTTTAAAAAAAGAAGTCATGGTGATATGAGGTTTTTCAAAACATGGACTGAGGTTTCCTAATTAGAATATGATTATATTTCTTCATAAGTCTAGAGTTTTATTTCTATATTTCCTTTTCCTACTTAGCGAGCACAGAGACCTTGGCAGTCCAGACCTCCTGCATTTGTTGATCGTACTGACCGTCGCTTTGCGAGGCCTGCACCATACCCCACTCCCACCTATCAGCCCCGGAGTGTTGGGCCGAGTCCTAGTGCTGTTCATGTAGGCCAGTATGGCCAGACTAGTGGGACCCGACCTGGGAATTGTCCAGCCTCCTCAACCTAGAATGGTGCATCCCAGGCCTATATCTCAGAGACCTCCAGTGGCAGCTACCTCTGTTGGACCAAAGGATAATGTTTGTTTCTTTTGCAAATAGCCTGGCCATTTTGCCCGCCTCTGCCCCAAGAAGTCTGCTCAACCCAGTGCTCTTGTTCAGAAGAGTGTCCCTGCTCCTCTTGCCGGCGAGTCTTCCAGTATATCTTGTCACATCCCGCCCAAATACACCCAGCCTATACCCTATCTGGGTTACCCGGGGGAGTGATCCACAGCCCAAAAGATCAAGTTTAGGAACGATCATATCCATTTAGCACAATAACATAATCAAAAGCAAGAACAAATCATTGTATTCTAATAAGTTAATAGTAAAAGTCAAGAAAGGATCACAGAAAGATCACTAAAGAATATCAGAGTGCGGAATAACAAGATACCAAATCAAAAGACAACTGTAGAGTATAGCGGAAATATACCCCACAACATATGCGGAAGGTAGATTGAAATCTAAAGCAAGCTCTAAGCTAATACAAGTAAAATAAAAGTCTAGAAGAAACAAGAGAATCTAATCCACATCTTCAGTCGGCTCTTCTTCTTCTTCAGTCTTCATCTTCTCCACTTTAGGGTCATACTCTTGAAGCTTCAGATCAGCATCTAGCGCACGATCCCATCGGCGAATAAGACGATGCCGGCTGCCGTCAATGGGAGCCATCAATGCAGCCCAAATCCGAGTGTTGGCTGCCTCGCTATTCATTACCTTGTCCAAGGACATCTGGAGCTGTACCATATAAGGAAAGGTTCTCTGTGCTGGTGTACGGGTTCTCTTTCGTACCTGCAATGTCATCTAAAAACAAGTCCCCCGAAGGGTAAGCTCAAAAGAACTTAGCAAGTAAACCAAACACAATAAGCATTTTCACATGCATTCACAAACAAACATATATGCAATGATATGAAACAATATATGCAAATATGCTTCTAACTCTATATATGTATGCTGGTCTCTATTGGCAGACATGCTTTAAGTCATAACACCATACTTCTTTGGGTAGGTCGCATCTCACAACGCCGGTTGGCAAAGGGTCCTTCATCCATCTTGGACAATCCATGGTTGGGGGTTAAGTCACCGCTCTCTCACATAACCGTTTGGTCTAAGTATTGGCGCATGTCAGGGTAAAGCCTAGCCCAATGCAAGTCTTCTACTTAGTCATATCAACTCAGATCCAGATACGTCCATTCCTCGCCCTTAGCGATCCTTTCCGGTATCCTTCACACTAGAGTCAGCATAGTCCCAGACTACGGACTCATCAACCCTATAGGTCATCCACATATAGTAAACGGGAAGCTCTCATGTCCTCTCACGGGTTGGTTACCGGTCTTGAATGCCCATGAGCCCAAGTCTATCCATATGCAACCCTACCCATAAATGGCCCCCACAATGTGATTCATGTCCCCTCACGGGTTGGTTACCGGTCTTGAGTGCCCATGAATCCCCATTGCTACCACGGGTCATTCGGTCTCAATACCCTTCCGAATCGGGTCTGATATAACAGGGGTATAACCTAGTCAAACACTGCTAGACAAGTCCTAGGTATGACAACAAATAATCCGGGAAAGCGTTAAAGGGCAACATTGGAAATATCCCATACTACTCCCAATGAGGTCCAAGGACATAAATGTCAAAAGGACATTCCCCAATCCCAAATCATACCTAAACAATCACAATCATAATTCAGTCATATCATCCACGACAGATATCTGATCAAATAGAAGAGTATAATAAGACAAGATTAAATGAATAAGAAACATACATGAATGAGTATTCATTCATGATCAAGTACATAAAGTAAATAAGGAAATAAGATCCTACTGTACTTACAGCATTCATATCATAATGGAAACTAACATAACAGTAGCTAAATCATGCATTCATGTCATAATACCATAAGACATGTAAATAGGCATATTGTGAGTTGGAATACTCACCTCGTAATCCAAACTTATAGTCTTCAAATAAGAAATCAGAGAACATATCCAAAATCACCTAAACAAGCTTGACAAAACATGTATAGGTCATAAGAAGTGATTCCAAAAGATTGGAGTCGAAACGGATGAAAAATAGAGTTGCTGTTCTTGCGGGTTGATTGGCTGGGTTGAGTGCTCCAGTCGACCCAGGCAATCTGCCCAAGAGCAAATCCGGAAATAAAAAGAGAATCTTGATCCGAAACCTATGCTACAAAAACCGGAATGCGACGAAACTTGGAGGGATTGTCTAACACAGTAGTCTAAGACTAAAAAGCATAATTTAGACATCAAACACCATTAAAACCATTACTTACTAATTTAGAATCATGGTTTCTATTTTGGAAAACAAGACTTTCTAATTTGGAAAACAACATGGTTTTCATTGAAAACAAGCTATGAATGAAAGAGATGAACTAGAGATGATGAGACCTCATTCTAGTACATGAACACAGTAAATCAAGAGTAAGAATGATCATAGAGATGCAACTAATATGCTAGAAGAAATCGAGATAAGAACATGATCATAGTTTAAGAAGAAATCATGAAAATCATGAAAATCATGCAAAGAATGAATATGAAATCATAGCTTATAGAAAGAGAAGAGATTGTAGAAAATATGATTGCAGAGATGCAATATCTTCCTCATAATCTCAGATCAGAGAAGAGAATGATCATAGTAAGAATGAATCAATAGCATAATAGATTGAATACTAACCTTTGATTGAAGAACAAAAGAGAGAAAGCTTGAGAGTTGAATGTAGATCTTCTTCTACACCAAAGGAGGCTTGGAGATGAGTTTCCTTCGTTCTCTAGGTGTTTTGGAGGCTAGGGATACTAAAAACACGAAGTTATGAGGTATATATAGCAATAAGGACCTAAACAGAAGATTCTGCTCGGATTCTGTTTACTTGGGTCAAGTGGGTGGGTAGCATGGCCCAGTCGACCCAGACACTCGACTCAGGCTGACAGCATAGCCTATAATAGGGATTTGAGGGCCTTTCTCTTATCGGAATCAAACGAAATTTTCTACACAACAACTATAACTTACCTAGCATAGGAAAATGGCTTTAAATCATATCTAACCATGCTCTAAGGTCATCAACCAATCTTCTCTTCATCAAAGTGCATTCTCTTTTCTAAATCAACCAAGCTCTTCAAGTAGGGAATTCCATCATCAATTTTCTATGGGTTTTCGAATCAACACTAAGGGAGAGGTCCGACTTGACTTCCTAGGACCTTCTAAACATATCAACACCATACTCAAGGTCCAACTTCAAGGTCAAACATCAAACTAGTTCTTCTTCATCCAAAACAAATAGGGTGTCTAATTTAGGTTTTGGGCTGGATTTCACATATCGGTTCCTGACCAAGAAGCTTGTCACGATGTTGTCATAGGTACATTGTTAGTCGCTTCTTTACCAGCATTTGTGTTGTTTGATACGGATGCTCATTCATTCATTTCATCTACTTTTGCTGTGAAGACTAACCTAACACCCAGATGTTTATATAGTTATTTGTCAATTTGTACCCCTGTTGGGTCTGCTATTAAACTAGATAAAGTGTTAGAGGAATGTCCTGTTTGTGTTTGTGGATTGAACTTGAAGGCAAATTTGGTGTTGTTCGATATGAGAGATTTCGACGTGATCTTGGGAATTGATTGGTTGACATCCTACAACGCTGTGATCTTGTGCTCTTCAAAGAAGATTCAATTTTGATTGGAGGGGAATTCAGTTTTGGAATTCCAAGGGAAGAAGTGAAGAGTGAGCAAGAAGACTTTGACCGCTTTAATGCAAGTCCACTCCCTGATGGAAGATGCTTCATCTGGAAGCAAGGTCAAAGAAAAGAAGAGACTTGAAGATGTCAGTGTTGCTTGTAACTTTTCTGATGTGTTTCCAGACGATCTATCAGGACTACCCCCTGATAGAGAAGTTGAGTTCTCTATAGACTTGACTCCTGGAGTGTCTCCGGTGTCTAAGGCTCCTTACAGGATGGCGCCTACAAAGCTAGAGGAGTTGCAAACTCAGTTGAACGAAATCCTGGATAGAGGTTTTGTACAGCCAAGTGTGTCGCCCTGGGGAGCTCCGGTCTTGTTCGTTAAGAAGAAAGACGGTAGTATGCGCCTATGTATTGACTACCGAGAGTTGAACAAGTTAATGATCAAGAATAGATACCCGCTGCCTCGGATTAATGATCTGTTTGACCAATTGAAAGGCGCGTCTGTGTTCTCGAATATTGACTTAAGGTCGGGGTATCACCAGTTGAAAGTGAAGTCAAGTGATATCTTTAAGACGGTGTTCCGAACAAGGTATGGACATTATGAATTCAAAGTTATGCCTTTTGGTTTAACGAATGCTCCTGCCGTGTTCATGGACCTCATGAACCGGGTATTTCATGATGTGCTCGATAAGTTTGTAATCGTTTTCATTGATGACATCTTGATTTACTCGAAGAATGAGGAAGAGCATGTGGAACGTCTGAACTTCACATTGCAAAGGTTGAGAGAGAAGAAACTCTATGCTAAGTTTAGCAAGTGTGACTTTTGGCTCTCAAGGGTAGTATTTCTTGGCCATGTTGTTTCAGCCGAAGGTATTCGTGTTGACCCGGAGAAAGTGCAAACGGTTACCGATTGGGAAAGACCGAAGACCGTGACTGAGATAAGAAGTTTCCTTGGATTGGCAGGATACTATCGAAGACTCATTGAGAACTTTTCTAGGTTGGCTGCCCCTATGACTAAGCTAACTAGAAAGGAAGAGAAGTTTGTTTGGACTGAAACTTGCGAGAAGAATTTTGAAGAACTGAAGGTTAGATTGACAAGCGCCCCGGTTTTAACTATACCTGATAGTTCCGGTGGGTTGACAGTCTACACTGATGCTTCCAAGATCGGTTTGGGTTGCGTGTTGATGCAACACGGCAAGGTTGTGGCTTATGCCTCTCGGCAATTGAAAGATTATAAGCGGAATTATCTCACTCATGACTTAGAGCTTGCCGCCGTTGTTTTTTCTCTAAAAATTTGGAGACATTACCTATACAGTGAGAAGATCGCTATCTTCATAGATCATAAGAGTTTGAAATACTTCTTCACCCAAAAAGAGCTGAATATGAGACAAAGAAGATGGTTGGAGTTGGTTTCTGACTATGATTGCGATATCCAGTATCACCCAGGCAAAGCAAATGTAGTTGAGGATGCTGTTAGTAGGAAAGGTCAGAGGAAGGATTTGAACTTGTGTGCTTTGAGTCGACCTTTGTTGTTGTCGATGGAAAGATTTGGCTTAGAAGTGGTTCCTGAGGGTTCGGATTGTATTCTTTATGCCATGACGGCAAGATCCACCCTCAGAGACCGGATTGTTGCCTTGCAAAGTTCTGACCCTAAGTTGAAAGAGAAGATTGAGAAAGTTGCCACAAATTCAGAAATGGACCCTGCTTTTAGTACATCTTTAGATGGTACTTTATTGTTTAGAGGTAGACTCTATGTGTCTGCTGTTGATGAAATTAAGAAGGAAATATTGAAAGAAGCACACCAGTCGATCTTTACAATACACCTTGGAAGTACCAAAATGTATAAAGACTTAAGGGAACATTTCTGGTGGAATGGTTTGAAAGCGGATGTTGAAGACTTTGTAGCCAAGTGCGAGACTTGTCAGCGTGTTAAAGCTGTTCATCAACCTCTGTCCGGATTGCTTCAGCCCCTTCCTATTCCTAGCTGGAAGTGGGAAGATATCTCCATGGACTTCGTGACTAGCTTGCCGTGGACAAGCTGAGGAAACAACATTGTGTGGGTGATTGTTGATAGGTTGACTAAATCAGCCCATTTTATTCCTATGAAGATCACTTACACTTTGGACAAGCTAGCTAGACTTTATGTGGACAATGTGGTTCGTCTACACGGAGTGCCTGTGAGTATTGTTTCTGATCGTGATCCTAGGTTCACCTCAAGGTTTACGAATGGATTGCAGAAAGCCTTGGGAACCCAATTGAATCTGAGTACAGCTCATCATCCACAGTCTGATGGACAATCTGAGCGGACAATTCAAATTTTAGAAGATATGCTTAGATCTTGTGTGGTGGATATGGGTGGAAATTGGGATGAACACTTAGCTTTAGTTGAGTTTGCCTATAACAACAGTTATCAATCAACAATAGGCATGGCTCCATTTAAAGCTTTGTACGGTAACACTTGTAGGACACCTTTGTATTGGACTGAGACGGGTGAAATAAAAGTCTTAGGCTTGGAAATGATTGAAGCTACAAGTGCGATGGTCGACATGATTAGAGAAAGAATTAAGTCTGCTCAGTCAATACAGAAATCTTACGCCGACAAGAGAAGGACCGATCTGGAGATTCCAATTGGAGAGAAAGTTTTCCTTAAAGTATCACCTATGAAAGGGGTGACGAGATTCAATGTGAAAGGAAAGCTTAGCCCTCGCTTCATTGGACCTTTTGAGATCTTGGAAATGGTTGGATCTGTTGCTTATCGCTTGGCCTTGCCCCCATCTATTGCTGGAGTTCACAATGTGTTCCATGTTTCGATGCTTCGGAAGTACATAGAAAACCGGGAACACATACTATAGCAAGCACCCGAAGGACTTAGTGTCGATCTTTCTTACGATGAAGGACCAGCCGAGATCCTAGATAAAAAAGGACAAGTAGCTGAGGAATCGCACCATCCCTTTGGTGAAGATTCGGTGAAAGAACCATACCCCGGAAGAAGCTTCATGGGAGAAGGAAGACGAAATGAAGGAGAAGTTTCCTCATCTTTTTGGAAGCACAGGTACGCTTTCAATTTCGAGGACGAAATTTCTTTTAAGGGGGAGGGGGGAGAATGTAAAATCCAGCTTTTACCTAACCTTGACCCGACCCGGACATTGTTGTGTTTGTAGGTCCGAAGACCCGAAGTGGTGGTAGAAGGGACTTATGGGCCCTGCTAGTTGATGACGTGGTGTCGGAACTCCAATATGTGGACATTGATGATGCTGCTCCTTCCTTGAGCACATTATCAGTGTTAAGTTAGAATCTGCGCATTGATGAAGAGTGAGTCAGTTGAGATATCAAATGGACTCCTGTGCACAATCCGAAGGTACTCCCTGAAACTAGACCTCTTGAGTGAACTGTAGGAGAAAACCCCATGCAATTTTACCTTGTATAGCCCTCCAAGTCCACACCTAAAGTTGCTGAACTATTCTGTAAAATTCTGCAGAAACATGAATTGGTCGATACTATCGACCAAATGTATCGACCAACAGTGTTGCTGAACCCAAGTTAAAGATTCTCTGGAATATTCTTCTCTATTTATTTATTCCTCGAGACTGGAGCCCTATTCCAGCGATTTCAACATTTGAGAACGTGGGAGAGCCTCTCAAGAACTCCTCCTTGGTAATGGTGAAGCATCTTCTCCATTAATCATTGCCAACCACTCATTTCCACTCTCTTGTTCTACTCTCAAGGTATGACTCTCTCTCTCCTAATCACTTTCTCACTCATCTTTTCTCTATTTTACTGTTGGGACCATGGCCAAGGTGCTGCAACCTTGCAAACACCTTGCCATGAGCCTTCTATACCTTATACATTGATGTTTTCCCCAATATGGCTATGATTTGTTTACCTCATGATCATTAACCATGCATTTCCATGATTTATTGCTCACCAACTTGCTTTATTTACCAAAACTGAGATGAAGCCTATGATTAACCTAATCTATACTTTGCATATGAGTTCAATGTTGCTTCTAAGTGATCCCTACCTAATCCACTATGTTTTCCCCCAATTTGCATTAAGATATAGCCAATGCCATGATTAACAACTCTTAACCTTGATATGCCAATTTGCGGATTTCTAAATGGACCATTGGATTATGTTAATTCCTTAATAATTAGTGTCCCTATATTGTGCTTAGACTATTCCCCAAGTTTCGTATCGATCCGAGACCCGGAAGACCAAATCTGGGCCAAAACCCAAAAAGCCAGCTTGCTGTCCGAAATTCTTTTGGTCGATGCTTGTTGGTCGATACTATCGACCCAATGTATCGACCAACGAGTTCGTTGTCAGCAACTTTTGCCTAGTTTTGATTCGTTTGATCTCCGATTGTTCTGATTTCTTCTCTAACCTTTCATATATGCTTGTTTAGGGTTTTAAGACTATTTGGGCCACTTGCTTGTGATCTTGGACCATTCTCTTCTCCAATTCAAGGTAAGGATAGTTATCGATATAATTACAAAGGACATGAGATTTTGACTTGGTGTTCCTAACCTTGTGAACATAGTTTCTATTTCATATTCTTATCATGTTAGACTTGCTACATATGTCTTTTAACAGTAGCTTTGTGTTTACATTAGCTTTATTTTAATGTCTTATCATGTTTATCAATTTCAATATATGATGAATTATGTCAATATCATGAATTGAATGTTTACTATGATGTTGTATCTTGTGAATTGATATGATGAACTTGGGCATGTGATTGCTTAAGTATAACTTGGGATTGAGGAGTACCCTACTGGTGCTTCTGTCCTTGGACATCAGAGGGAATAGTATGGGATGTTCTCCGAAGATGTCCATCGACGCTTTCCCGGGTTATTGGATGACATACATAGGACTTGTCTAGTGGCGTTTGGCTAGGATGTCCCTATCATATTAGACCCGAATCGGAAGGGCATTGAGACCGAACAACTCGTGGTAGTAGTGTGGATTTGTGGGCGCTCAAGACCGGTAACCACCCCGTGAGAGGACATAAATTGCATTGCAGTTACCCGAAAGGGGCCATTTATTTGGTAGGTTGCAAATGGCTAGACTTGGGCTCACGGGCACTCAAGACCGGTGAAATGATCCGTGAGGGGGACGTTAGAGCTTCCTGTCTACTATTTGGTGATGACCAATAGGGTTGATGAGTCCGGTGAGTAATATCCGTGACTCTAGTGTGAATGATACTGGAAAGGATCCTGAGAGGGGAGGAATGGACGTATCTGGAACTGACATGATATGTGATGCATCCACTTTCTGCTCAGCCCTTAGATCTCCTTGATGATGACCTGTAAAACAAAAGCATTAGACGTGGCCCGACCGCTGGGGTCGGGAGTCCACCTCCGAAGGCTAAGTCAGTCGATGAACTTAATCACAAATGGCTCTGCTAGATCACAGAGCTAAGGAATGAATAACTGGAATACAATCTAGATCATAAGCATGAGAGTGTTTATGTCCAGAGATATGAGAATGAATCTGGTCCTCCTCCTCACCGTAGTGGTAAGTAGGGTTTATATAGAATGTACCTTCGAACCTAGTTCGTTGGATGTATTCGAGCCTTCTTCGGATAGTCGTTGGATGCTAACGGTTAGACCTGTTGAGCGATAGACTTCTACTAGTTTGGACTAGTAGAGGACTCCTAGGATAATCTCCAGGTAATTTGATGATTATCCCTCCAATGATGATAAGTTACAGCCGTCGAGTTCCGTCTGCCATCATCAGAGTAATTAACCTAATCCGTAAGTATTGGATTAGGGCGTGCTTGTGGCTGATTCAGTTTCCTTCTTCAGCAAGCTTCCTTCTGGACCTGGCTCGCTCGGAAGCAAGTCGATTCCACTCGTCTCGATCAGGGTCGAGCGGTCGAACCAAGCATGAACCCGGTTCAATCATAATTTCTCCATTTCACGAGCCCCCTAAACCAAGCGTTCGGTCGATCCCGAGGGTTTGGTTTTTAACTGGGTTTTTCGTCAAGCAATAGTCTCTGCGTCTTCCATTAAACGTCATGTCGCATTTAATGCGGTGGTCATCTTTCCTTGAGCGTTGTGAGAGCAATGCCACGTGTCTTTTGGCAGTTGAACTATCGTGGCTCACGTAATCCAAGCGACGGTTTCTAAACACCTACTTTGGATTCGTGAGTTCAAACTTTCAAAACATCTTCGAATCTCGATCGTCGATGCCGAATAAATCTCGATCGTTCGCGTCTTGAACACTCGTGCGGGCACTTAAAAGCAGTTTGTTGTCTTCGTAGGTTTCGTTCTTCTTGTCTGGAATTTGAACCTTCGTCATCTTCTTCGCGCCTTCTCTCCCTCGAGCTCTTTGTCTTACCGAATCAGTAAGTTTACTGATCCTTTTGCAAAGTTAACTTTCTGTCTCTAGGTTTTCTTGTACCGTAGTGAGACCTTTAGAAATGGAAGATACTAGGGTTTCTTTCGAATCTTCCGTTGTACCTAGCGCTGGTAAGAGCGATAGTGGTAACGAAGCCTTTGTTCCCCTTCCTTCTGAGCAGTCGGATAGTGATAATAAGACCCTAACTGGTCTCTGGCGTGACTTTACTGACGTTAACCAGAAAAGATCAGAAAGAAAAACTGAGACTCCTTCTACCCTGCCTGAGTCTGGACCATCCACGACCCCTAGGGCGACCGCCGAGTCTTCTGGGCAGTCCAAACAAACTTCCAGATCCAGTGGTGGACCTGATTCTGTTCCTTCCTCTTATAAAGAGGATACTCTTCTTTTAGCTCTTCAGGATTTCGACTTTCCTCCTTCTTACCAAGTTAGGGTTCCCCGTCCTGACAAGAGGGTTGATTCGATCCTTCCAGGTGAATTTTCCTTGTACATTGATGCATTGGAAAGCGGGGATCGCTTTCCTTTTTTCAATCCTCTGTTTGCAGCCATTCTGACTCATTGGGACATTTGTCCTGGAATGTTGCTTCCCAATAGCTGGCGTCTCATGGTCGGCTTCTTGGGTTTGTGTTTTGAACTGGGCATTGCGCCCTCTCTCGTCCTTTTTGTGCACTTCCACCTTCTTTCTGTTTCCCATTCTCCTGGTTGGGTTGTACTTTCCAATCGTAAGGAGCTTGGCTGGAGGGGTAGCATTCTTTCCAAAGGAACTTGCCCTTCCAATCACAAAGGATGGCGCGAGAGATACTTTTTCTGTCGAGCGCCGGAATCGGATCTCAACTTCCTGACCGTCTGGAGATATTACTCTTCATATGCTGAGGGTAACCGGGTTCTTCCTTTGTCCAAAGAAGACGAGACGGCCGTCAGGAAGATCAAATCAATTCCATGGTATCAGGAGATACATGGATTGGAGGTGGAATACAACTTCATCCTTCAGTATTGGGGGCTGGCTCATTGTGAGCTTCTTGACACCCTCTTTTAACTTCATGGAACTGATGTACCTTTCTGAAATTCTGATTCTTGTCCTTCCTTGCAGTGCCTCCAAGGATGAACCCTGAAAATCTTAGAGCCAAGGCTGCCAGGGCCGTTGCAACAGCTGAGCAGCGATCTCCCCGAGCCTTGACTGCTAATCAAATAGTTTCTGTTCCCTCTCCCGACCCTTCCTATAAAGGTATTAGGAATCTGAAGCCAGTGGCTGAGGCTTCGGGAAAGGGGAAGAAACCAATGGTGGAAGAGCCAGATGTCCCTTCCGCCGCACGAACCAAAAGGAAGCATGATTCAACAGATGCTTCCTCCCAGAAAAAATCCAAAAAGACCGAAAATAGTGAGGAGGTCTTTATTCCTCAATGGACCCTGACGCAGGTTGATAGGGCTACTGAAGACCCTGAGAAAGCTGCAGAATGGAGTTTCCTCGGTCTTCTGCTAGCCGATCGTCGGGCTTTGGAAGCTTTGGACGATGATTCGCTAGTTAGTCAGTCCACAAGGTACCGGTCTTTCCAATCTTTCGCTGCTTGTTTCTCGTAATCTCTTATGAGTTCTTCTGATAGTCTCTTCATTCGCAGGAATGCTGTGTTGAGCTTTTATCAACACATGGAGGCATTGAGCCGAGTTGGTCGTAATGGCTCCTTGCTGCAAACCTGTGAAGAGAAGTTGGCAAAGGCCAATTCTGAAATTGACCAGTTGAAGACAGCTGCCGAAGAGCTGAAGGTGAAGCAAGGTGAAGAGATAAAATCCTTAAAGGATAATCTCAACTCTTTACGAGTTCGTCTCTCTGCTGCCGAACGCGAGGTTAGGAAACAGACAGCAGCTGCCAAGTTATATGGTGACAGGCTGGAGCTTAGGTACTTTGAGCACGAACAATTACTGAAGATGAAAGTTCCCAGCAAGCCTAAGGATATCAGGTCAGAGCTTTGACAGGATTGCGTTCGGAAGTATCTGAACAATCTTCCTTTCTCTAATCTGCTGAGTGCCTTCAATATCCAAGCCTACTGCGCGGGGCAGAATGATGTTTGGGAAAAGATCCTCGGATCTATCCCCTCTTTTGATACAACTCCCTTTCGTGAGGTGTGTCACAAAGAGGTCTTCGAGAAGCTCGAGTTAGACTTCCCTGAATGGGCCTTGGAGGAAGAGGATCCATTTCCTATTGACCCAAACTTTGAAGAGTTTCTTGCTGATGAACCACCCCTTCAAGAAGAAACTGCACAGGCTACTGCTGTAAAGGATCCTGAGCAAGACTCTCCTGTGAAGGACTCTTCGGGCGATGAGGAAGAAGCGTAGAGAGCTGTTCTTCTTTTTTTTTTTTTTTTTTTTGTAAAGATTGACATTTCACCATTAATGAAAAGAGAGACTTTTACCAATGATTGCTTCGATATTTCCTCATCCCTTATCCAAAAGCTTGTCTTGGAAATCAAATTTAAATGATAAAACTTATCACTTATCTTTAGTTTGTCATGAAGAGACGTTCGGGACAGACGCCTTAGCTTCTGTATTCCCCATGCTTCTTCATTTATTGCCAAGTCCGAACGTTTCCCTTCATTTATTGCGAAGTCCAAACGTTTCTCTGGCTTTGTATACCACTCACTTCCTTCGATGAATTGGTAATGTAACCATTATAAAAATGGTTGTGCGACGGTTGAAGGCATTCTCGATCCATGTGCTGTATCCACGTGGTTTCCCTCTGACCGTTGATCTTGCTTTTTGAAGAACTCGAAGCGTTTCTTCGATCTGGGCCTTTGGTTGTCCTTAGCTTTCAACCGTTGCCTCATTTCTTGAGGCTATTTAAGTCCCTCGAGGGTACTCTTCATCTATTCTGCTCTCTGCAAGTTAGATCTGCAAGGCGACATTCTGTCTTCTTGCGCTGCATCCGTATTCCTCGTACTCCAACAACATCTTCCACCAGCTTCTAAAAGCAGTAAGCTTTAAGCTTTTTGTTTTGTTTATGTCACAAATATCCTCTCCTTTCCCCTGAGTGAACTTTACAGTAGTAATACTTGGAGTTCACTTAATGGGTATTCTGAGTATTGCATCTCTGACTGAGAACTAGGGTTTTCCCTTTTGCTGCGTGTTGCTAGATTTTTGTACTGATACAGCTTTTTCTGTATTTGCAGTGCCTCCCATAATCAATCTGAGTTTTATTAGGGCAAATTCTTGCAAGAAGAAAATTCCAACACCGACGAAAGTTGTGGCAAATGAGGTGATTGCATCTGGTGAATCTTCTGAGCATAAGGTGTGACACCCAGCCTAAATCTAGCCCGGAAACCCGATGTGTTTTGGGTGAAGTCGGGTTTTGTTTAATGTTGACTTTGAAGTTTGACCGTGATTTCAGTTTTACTATCTTTGAAAATGAAGGAAGATGTCCTTGTGGGCCATCTCAGTAGAAGATATGGTGTTTGACCCAAAACCCATGGATATTGATGATGGTGTTTTCTTATGGAAACCTTACTTGATTTGGTGTTGAACTATTTATTTGTTAAGAAGAACTTGGTTGATGGACCTAAAGCTTAGTTGGACCTGGTTTGAAGACTTCCCTCCATACTAGGTAAGTAGTATGATGTGTTGAAAGAAGCCCATCCAAAAATATTGAAGTTTAGCCCATTAAATCCCTATTTTTGAATAAGCTGTCCAGGCAGTGGCATTTTGGTAAATATCTGTTTTGAAGGTTTTCAAAAGCTTTATTTCTTTTAATTTCGTGGTAAACTATTCCCACCATGTTTCTAAACCTCTAGATAGTGTGGGATCGACCTTTGAACTTCCTCTTTGGCAACCAATCAACCAACAGGATCAGTTTGGTCAGTTCGGTGAAACCCTAGTAACTCTTGAACTCTTTGTGCTATTTAAAAGAGGGAACTCCATGTGTTTCACTCTCAATCTGTTTCTAAGTCTTTGGAGAACGTGGGAAGATCCCTAGAACCTCTCCTTAGAAGCCAAGGAAGATCCTCAAGTATCTGTTCAGGTTTCTTCAGCGGTTTGTCTTCTAAAAGGTTGGTATTCAATTTGCTTCTTCTTTAATTCATTCCTTCTTCTCTACTTCTGATTTTCTGATCAATTGAGGGGTATTACACTAACTGTAATGACCTCTTCTTTAATTCTTTTAACCCTAAAGTGAATCCCCTAATTCACTCTATGATCTTGAAGCCATATGGCGATGATCCTTGAATTTGATTCCACCAAAGCTCTTAATGATACTTTCCCTAATTTCCTACCTATCTTTATTATTGTGGGGAAGGTCTCATATTATTACCATGACCTTCCCTTGTGTCCTCATGATTGAGGAGTTGATCCTTGTTTTTCTTTGGAACAATTGGCAACCCTTTTATTTTCTATTAATTCATTGGACCCTCCCCAAAACCTTTCTTGATTGTAAATTCCTTGCCCTAAGGGTGAAATCCTAACCTCTTGGATCAAACCAAGAACCCTTAGTTTGATCTTGTTAACAGCCAATCAATGTGTTTTCTTTACTAAAATTGTAACCTATCATTCTCTAATTGTTTATCCTTGATCACACTATATTTTCTTCATGATCCATGTTTAACCTAATTAGGATTTCTAATTATTCTTTCTTCGTTCTTGTTCTTGTTTGAGATCAGGAAGAAGATGATGCATTCTTGCAACCATCTATTCCATGATCTCATCCTATTCTTTGAGATCTATGATCATCATCATGATCTTAACCCTAGCCAAATAAATTCCTTGAAACCCTAACCCTTGAATGATCTTTCTGGAAACCTCTTGTAACCTTCCATGTGAGGGAAACCTCATGGGTAATGTTTCTGTTAACATAAACTAGATTTCCTATGATTTCTTGCTATTTTCTTGATGACAATCATTCCCTCTCTTTCCGTGATCATAACCTTTTCATGAGCCATATGTTATGATGAAACCCTAACCTCTTTGTTACAAACCTATTATGATTGATTTTTAGGACTATGATCTCCCCCATGTCTTCATTTGGGTTTGGTTGTACTTGGTCTTCAACCCCATGAGCAAAGCACCCTTGTATGACAAATTTCATGGGGGCGGTTACTAGTGGCGGTCGCTTAACCTAAGCGACCGCCCAAGCGACCGCTTGGTCTGTGCATTTCGGGGATTTTGCCCTATTTTGCCCCAGAGACTTCTATAAAAGGCAAACTCCGTCTCTTTAACGATTACTTTATTCGTTATTTCTTATTTGGGAGTTAAGACGGCTGCGGGGAAGATCCGAAAGAGTCTCTCGGAGTACCGACAAGTGGTTTGGAGGATCGGTTCTCTTCTTCTCTGGCTTTCTGGTGTGAGGTATTGAACTAACCCTTCGTTCTCTACTCTTTTATCTCCGTTAGTTTGGTTTTACCCTTTTTCCTCGTCACTGTGATTACCCCTTGGTTATTCTTTACCCTCTTTTTTATCTGCGTGAGATGGAATAACCATAAACAGAACCCTGCTTCTGTGAGATGGAAAATTCAATAAAGGAGAGGGTTAGGGATAATCCACTGATGATAGGGGATTGTTTTCTCTTACCCTCTTGGCTTAGGGAGTGCTTAATTCGAGACTTAGGATGAGATTACTCGAAAACCGGATTGAAATCGAGTAATCAGAAGCCTGAGTTTCGGATTGAAGCTCACTGTTTTTGGGGCGGTCACTAGTGGCGGTCGCTTAACCTAAGCGACCGGCACAAGCGACCGGTTGGTAATGTGATGACCAAATAGATTTCGGTTTTGATTCAATTTGGTTTATGTGACTTATACATTCTTGTAACCCTATGCCTAGGTGTTCTCTGTTTCAAATAAAAGTCTTATAATAGTTTTTGGATTGCAAGTTAGAGGACTTCTACTAAATTACAGGTAAGGACATGCATTCTTATTTATATGCAATTACATATACATGATGATTCTGTTGTTCTATTTACTATTCTTTGATCATGTAACTTGCTGTAATTGTATAAAGTATGTGAATCTTATTGTACACTTGCTGTTTGTGGTATTCCTTGATGTACTTCATCTTTCATGATATTGCACAACTGTTCATGGTATGATAAAGAGTGTTGTAGTGTAGTTGTGATGGAAGGGGTATTCCATTGGGATATCTTGGCTTGGGATATCAGAAGGCTGTGGAATGGGACACATGCCTGCTGATGTCTCCAGCACTATCATGATTACTTGATGACATACTTAGGGAGTCTAGAATTGCATGGCTAGGTACCCCACATGCTATTACCCTTTCGGCAGGGGAATTGAAGCCGGGTGACCCGTGACAATGGTGACGTGACTATGTTTCATCCAACAGCGGTAACCAGTCCGTGCGGAGACTCAGTGGTCCACTATTGGTCATGTAATGGTAGGGTTGCATATGTTAGGGTTGGGCTCATGGACGTCCAAGGAGCGGACCGGGTGTCGCGAGGAGTCATGAGAGCATCCGCCCCAATAATATGTGGATGACCATAGGGTTAAGGAGTGGAGTCCAACAGAGGTATCCAGTCCGTGAGGATTCTTACTCCTAGGTTGCGAAGGATACTTGAACCGAGTTGGTTGGTGCCATAGGGGAAGTATCTGGACTTCATATAGTATGTTACCATTATGACCTTGCATTGGATTAGAAACCCCGACATGCGCCGGTACTCATTGCCAATGGTCGTGGTGAGAGAGTGTTGACTTAACCCCCAGCCACGGTTTTGAGAGCCGGTGTGGACTTACCCCTTTGCCCAGGATCCCTACAGAGGTAACCAGTCCTTGCCGGATCGAGTGATGAGACTTACCCAAAGGAGGGCTGGTGTATATCTTAAAGCATGTCAGCTGTTAGAGACTTGCATAGTTAGATCTTAGTAGCATTCATATTTCTGCATATCATCCATATCATTTCATATGTGCATTCGTGGATTGTGTTGATATATATATGAGAATTGCTTGTTCCTCATCGAGTTCGTTGGAACTCATTCCTTTCATTGTATGTATTATATAAACTGTACAGATGGTTGCACAACGTCGGAAGTTGGAGATGATTCGTATGAAAGAGCCTTCTCGTTTGAAGTCGATGTGGCAATGACAAAGTGATACATGGACTTGCAGAGCATGAAGCCTCCGAAGATGAAGATTATTTAGTTATTCTTTTTGCTTCCGCTGAACTCGATATTACTTTTGATTCTTGATTCTTTCCTTTGATTATTTCTTGGATATTTATTGGAGTATTTGGACTCCTGTAACCTTTTTATTAATTATTGCACTATTCTTGCTCTTGATTACAGGTATTTGTATTTATTATTATTGATAGACTAAAACCATGGATCCTGTGACGGATCGCACCCACGGGTCGTCGGGCAGGTAACCGGGCCTGGCGGGCGGGGTGTGACATAAGGAGACTGATGTTGGTGAATCTTCGAATCAGATTCCCATAGTACCTATGGATGCTTCTCCTTTGCTCCCTCTGCCTGAAGAGATCGATAGGTCTTCCCGGGAAGATCTTGATCACTCCATCCACAATGGTGCTGATGATGCACATGCTGTGAGAGAGACCCTTCAGGCATTAGAGGCAACTATGTTGGCATCTGATGAAGGTGCTGCCTCGGTCTCAGAAGGTGTTACTTCTATTTCCAACCCTAGAGCTTGTTTGGCATCCTCTTCCTCTCCTTACTTGGAGCTGGAGGATTTTGTCACCAGGAAGCGTCGTCGGTTGGTAGGTGATGAGGTTCATCTTGATGTTGCTCATCCTTCTCATCCTTCGCCTGAATTAGTGTCAAACGAGTTTGACAAAGCGTTGGAATGGTGTACTGCTGCCCGAATGTCTTCTGAGAGCACATCTCTTTCCAAACTTCCAGACGAGGATTTTATGAAGTCAATGGTGATGTAAGTCAATCTTCATTGTCTTTCGATTCTGAAGGTTACTCTTCTGCTCCTGTCTAACTCAGAAGTTGTTTGCATGAGTCTTACTGGTAATTTCCACAACCAAGTGGAAGCAGCCTCTAGGCTCAATAGACTGAGGAGTGAGGTTGCTAGGCTTCGGGAAGACTCCAAAGCCAAAGATGCTGAGATTGCTCACCTCAGAAAACTTGCTTGGGAAGTTGCAGGAGAAAAGAATTCTATGATTGAGCGTCTCTGGTTCGACCTGGAAGATGCCAGGGAGAAGATCCGGCGGTTGGAACGATCAGCAGGAAAGTCAGGGGCCAAAGGATCTGAAGCGTTACCTCAAAGGCAAGCTGTCATTCCTTTGCCCGAATCCCTTCCAACTGATGTTCGCAGAGCTTGCGTCTTCAAGTATTTGCACAGTAAGCCCTTTGTTGACATGCTGAATGCTTATAACTTGCAGGCGTACCGGGATGGTGAGAACGAAGTATGGGAATCGATACTGAGGAATGATCCTCATTTTGACACGACTCCCTACAACGCTGATTGTCATCTTGAAGTGTTTGGCAAGCTGGGTCTCCCTCTCCCTGACTGGACCAAAGACAAGGTTGACCCTCCGCCGTCGGATCCAGATATTATGTTCTATCTTGATGATTCTCCTGTGTACCCTCCTCTAGAAGGATTCAGTTATGAAGAACTTGGTCTGAATGTGAATTTGATTGAAGATCACACTCCTTCTGATCAAGCTGGATAAAGAGTATGGAATTGTAGAGGATTTTGCACATTATTGAGATGTTTCTGTAATCCTCTTTCTTCCTTTCTTTCTTCCTGAATCCAAATTGCGTTTTGACTTCTGTGTTTGTCTAGCAAAGCTGCTTCGATCTCGTTTGATTCCTTAGTTATCATCTGTAATGACTTTCTTTTTTGATTGATGTAGCTCAACTCTTGTAATCTCATATGTATGTTTGATGTAATGGTTGGCCTTCTGGTCTTCTGAAGAAATAAGAAATCAACTTTATCTTTGAACTTTGCCAGTCACTTGAGTCACTTTTGCAGTAGGTCTTAGTTGTTTGGAACAATGCCTTTACTTAAAGATTTCCGGAGAAATACAGTAAGTCTGAGAAGGAACTCACCCGTGTTTTAAACCGATGCCTTTACTGAAAAGATTTCCGGAAAAATACAGTAAGCCTGAGAAGGAACTCACTTGGGTTTTAAACCGATGCCTTGTAGAAGGTACTCACTCGGGTTTTAAACCGATGCCTTTACTTAAAGATTTATGGAGAAATACAGTAAGCCTGAGAAGGAACTCACTCGGGTTTTAAACCGATGCCTTGTAGAAGGTACTCACTCGGGTTTTAAACCGATGCCTTTACTTAAAGACATTTCGGAGATCCAATAAGTCTTAGAAGGAACTTACTCAGTTGTTAAGCTGATGCCTTGTGGAAAGAACTCACTCGGATTTTCATCCGACGCCTTGACTTAGGAAAATTCCGAAAAAATTCAATAAGTGTTGAAGGACCCACATGGATTTTCATCCAATGCCATGTTGAAGGACCCACATGGATTTTCATCCAATGGCTTGTTGAAGGACCCACATGGATTTTCATCCAATGCCTTGTTGAAGGACTCACATGGATTTTCATCCAATGCCTTGTTGAAGGACCCACATGGATTTTCATCCAATGCCTTGTTGAAGGATCTGATCTTGAGTGTGGTGTATGATGCCCCCCAATCAACAAATAATCGTTGAAAACTGATAATCGCATTGATTGAGTTGAAAATGTTTACATCACGAACAGAATTGAAATCATCAAGAATAATATTTCTTCAGATGCCTAGCATTCCACGAACGATCCAGCTCCTTCTGAGTTGTCATGTTCTTCAGCTTGTAAGCTCCTGAACCGACTAGTTTAACAACCATATAGGGTCCTTCCCAAGAAGAATCCAATTTTTTCTGATGGCGTGGATCTGAAGCTAAGGTATTTCTCAACACCAAATATCCTGTTAGGAACCGATGGTTCTTTACCTGGGTGTTATAATATGACGCTATTCTCCTTTGATTATGCTGAGTTCGTGCTATTGCCTTTGCACGAACTTCATCCAACAAATCAAGGCTATCAAGCAGTCCTTGTTCATTCGCTTTTTCTTCGAACTCTCTGTCCCGTAGTGTTCCCGCCATTACCTCAACAGGTGCTAACGCTTCAGATCAGTATGCCAACTTGAAAGGGGTTTCTCCTGTGGGTGTTCGAACCGTAGTTCTGTAAGCCCACAGTACATTGTGCAGTTCTTTGACCCATAAGGCCTTATTTGCCTCAAGTCTTCTCTTGATCCCCTTGAGCAACGTTCGGTTAGTAACCTCAACTTGTCCATTGCTCTGGGGGTATGCCACTGATGACATATGATGCTCAATCATATATGTTCCACAGAATTGCTCAAATTGTGGACAATCGAACTGGGTGCCGTGGTCTGTAATGATTATCTTTGGAATTCCAAAGCGATAGATGATAGACTCTAGCACAAACTTCTACACTTTTTTCTCGGTGATTCTTGCCAGAGCACTGGCTTCAACCCATTTGGTGAAGTAGTCGATCGCTACTATTAAGTATTCTCGTCCGCCGACGCCTTGGTGAATTTGCCCATAATATCAATTCCCCACATCGCAAAAGGGATGGGATCTAGAATTGAAGTCATGGTCTCTGCTGGGCGCTTTGATACTGTAGCATGGATTTGACAATTGCTACATCGGCGAACATACTCCATAGCAGCCTGTTGAATCTTAGGCCAATACAACCCAAGTCTCAGAATCTTGTGGGCCAGGGCTCATCCACCCATGTGAGCTCCACAAATTCCTTCATGAACTTCGGCCAAAGTCGAGTCTGCTCCTTCGGGACCTAAACATCTCAGAAGGGGTTCAAAATAAGATCTTTTGTATAATCTCCCATTCTGCATGACAAATCTTGCCGATCGTATCTTGATCAGTCTTGCCTCTTTCGGATCTTCAGGTAGTTTGTCATCTCTCAGATATTCAACTATTGGATCAATCTAGCAACGTTCTGCTTCAATGTAGGAAATTCCTTTCTTATGATAACTTGGAAATGTTATCTCTTCAATGTAGACCGAAGGGTCTAGATTCTTTTCTTTAGCATTGGCTAGTCGGGATAGCTCATCTGCCAGTGTGTTCTCAGTTTTGGGAATCTGAGATATCTTCAAATTCCTACACAATCTCTCGGTATTTCTGCAAGCGAGGTTCTTTAATACCATACTCCCCCTGGACTTGGTTGACTATAAGTTGAGAGTCACTATAAATAGTAACATTTGCTATGGCCAATGCTTTTGACAACCGAAGTCCAGCTATCAGGGCCTCGTATTCTGCCTCGTTATTGCTAGCTTCGAATGTAAAATCGAAGTGCATATCGAATAATAAATCCTGCTGAACTCTTCAGAAGAATTTCAGCTCCTGCTCCGTCTTTATTACTTGAGCCATCCACATACACTTCCCAAATGGTTGGTATAATAGGATCTTCAACAATGTTTTCCATTGGTGCTGTAGTTTCCACTACAAAATCGGCTAACGTCTGAGCTTTGATTGCCGTTCTTGGCTTAAAGCTTACTTGGAACTCACTGAGTTCGACCGACCAGGCAACCATCCTTCCAGACAAATCAGGCTTATTAAAAACTTTGCTAAGAGGGAAAGTTGTAAATACCTCTATTGAGTGAGCCTGAAAGTATGGTCGTAGCTTCCTGGCGGCTATCATGAGAGCTAAAGCCTGCTTCTCGATTTGCGAATACCGTGTTTTCGCATCAAGCAGTACGTGGCTGACATAATAGATCGACCACTGCCTCTTATCCTTCTCACGAACGAGCACTGCACTGACTGCCGAAAGGGATGTTGCTAAATATAGCTGTAAGATTTCTCCCTTCTCAGGCCGAGACAAAAGCGGTGGCTTTCCCAGTGCTTCCTTTAATTCTTTAAGAGCTTTCTGGCATTCTTCAGTCCAGTTTGCTTCCTTGCTGCCCCTCAAATCCTTGAGTGCTTTGAAAAATGGTAGACATTTCTCCCCAGACTTTGAAATGAAACAGTTTAAAGCAGCAATTCTCCCTGTCAAGCATTGCACATCACGAACAGTTTTGAGAGCCTCCATGTCAACCAGAGCTTGTATTTTGGCTGGATTAGCCTCAATACCCCTCTGTGACACCATGAAGCCCAGAAATTTGCCTGAAGAAACTCCAAAGGTGCACTTTTCTGGATTCAGCTTCATTTGATACTTTCGCAGTACTGAGAACACTTCTATTAGATCTGTGATATGATTCGCTCTTGTTATGCTCTTAACAAGCATATCGTCAACGTAAGCTTTGACATTCTTGCCAATCAGGTCCTTGAATATCTTGTTGACGGCCTCTGATAAGTTGCTCCTGCATTTTTCAGGCCAAATGGCATGACTTTGTAATAGAAGCTTTCACGATTAGTCATGAAGGCTGTGAACTTTTCATCTTCCTTATGCATAAGGATTTGATTATAGCCTGAGTTAGCATCCATGAAACTCAGAGTTTCATACCTTGCAATTGCATCTATCAAGAGGTCAATCCGTGGCAACGGATAACAATCTTTAGGGCAAACCTTGTTGAGGTCAGTGTAATCTGTACACATCCTCCACTTCCCATTCACCTTCTTGACCATTACTACATTGGCCAACCAGGTTGGGCATTCATTCGGTTCAATGAAACCAGAATTTTTCAGTTTTTCCACTTCGCCCCGAACGGCTTCGTGTTTTTCGATGGAGAAATTTCTCCTCTTCTGGATAACTAGTTTCACCTTTGGATCTATCCAGAGTTTATGTTCTGCAACAGCCCGATCGATCCCTGGCATGTCTTGGGCAGACCATGCGAATACATCTTTATTCTGTTGAAGAAAAACTTCAACTCTTCCTTGAAATCCTCCAGCTGCTCAGACCCGATATATGTAATCTTTTCCTCATCCTCGGTACACAGCTGGATTTGCTCCAATTTTTCAACTGGCTCGGGCCTTTGCATCTCTGCTTCTTCCCGATCATCTCGTACCTCAATTGGTAGAGTAGTCACCTTTCTGGGTCCCTCCTTGTCCTTTAAATAGGCAACATAACATTGCCGAGAAATCCTCTGGTCGGATGAAACTTGACCAATTCCCATATCTGTTGGAAATTTTATCTTCAGGTGCTTTGTAGATACAATAGCACCTAATTTGGACAAAGATGATCGCCCGAGGATAAAATTGTAAGTTGGAAGCTCCCGAACCACCAAAAAATTGATTCGGACCGTAGCCTCCTTGCGGAAACTCCCAATAGATAAGTCCAATTGGACAGATCCCTAAGCTATTGCAGATGATTCTGCAAAGCCATATAAATGTGTGGATGATGGCTCCATCAAGTCTTCATCCATCTTGAGCTTTTGGTACACGTCATAAGATATTAAGTCAGCTGCAGACCCTGTATCAACCAAAACTCTGTGTACCTCTCGGCGGGCTATCTCTACCTTGATGACTATGGCATCATCATGAGGTAAACATACACCACCTTCATCTTCTTCGCCAAAGGTGATTGGTTCATCACCATTTGGCCTTTTGCACTTCTGCGACTCTCCGGTTCCAACAAATTTGGATTTTGTCTTTAACTTCCGGAGCGATTCAGGTTCAGGCGCCCCGAATATCGTAAGGATTGGTGATCGAGTAGCATCAATCACCTCCTTACCCTTCTTCGACCTCGGGGCCTCCTTTGGTTGTTCTGGACTAACCGAATGATCCCTTTTAGGGCCAGCTTCGCGTGGCTCCTCTCTTTTCTTGTTAACAAATTTGGACAAGTGTCCCTGAGATATCAATCTCTCAATATCAGCTTTCAAATGACGACAGTCATTCATATAGTGGCCGAAGTCCTTGTGGAAACGGAAATATCTTTCTCGATCCTTCTCCTCCCCAGGTTTCAAAGTGATCTTTGAGGGCCACTTCAAAATATTTCGCTTTTTGATAATATTCAGAATATCAACCCGAGGAGTATTTAATGGAGTATACTCACTTTTGCCAGGAGATCTTTGCCGCCACGCCTGAGTCTTTCCAACTCGATCACGAACATTCTGCTTCGGCTTCTGCTTAGTCTCAGGAGCCTTTTGTTCTTTGGTAGAGGCTTTATTATCCCCCTGGCGCGCATCTAAGATCTCCATGACCTCAGCCTACTTTTGGCATCTCTACACTAACTCTGCATAAGTTGTAGGCATATCCTGAAGTAATAACTCCAGGAGTCTTCGGTTGGTGAGTCCAGTGAACAAAGCAGTTTTGGCCACTTGTTCATCCAGATTTTCTATCTCCATTGTAACTCAATTGAATCTTTTCAGATAATCTCTGATTGATTTGCTCCTACCTTGTCTAATAGTAAACAAGGTTTCCTCCTTCTTCTTGACTTGGATTCTGCTTTGGAATCTCCCGATGAATTTGCGCGCCAGCTCGTCGAAGTTAACGATCCTTCCTGATGGAAGGTTCGAAAACCACTTCGGCGACGCTCCTATAAGAGATGAAGCAAAAACCTTGCAAAGAATTTCATCCGAATTACCTGCAACTGCCATAGTCTGCTGGTAATAGTCAATGTGGGCTGTTGGATCTCCGGAGCCATCGAATGTAGAAAAAGTTGGTAGACTAAAATTGTGAGGAAACTGGTATCCCGCAATTGGTTCTGCAAAAGGAGTTCTTCGAATAACCGAATAGATATCATCAGCTATCCTTCCTCTAGCCAATTGTCCCAGCTTCTCATTGATATTGGCCAACTCCTGACCAATATGTGTTGTATGATCCTCAGCAGCACGATCACGTCCTTGAACAACACGATGGTCATGAGCCACTCGTTCGTCATGAGCAACTCGATCATCACGAACAACCCGATTGTCGTGAGCAATTCGATCATCACCAACCACTCGTCTCACAGTCGGTGAGTGAGTTCTCACTCCTGTACCCAACTTTGTAGTTGAATCGGTTGAACTTTCTTGTGCTTTGTCAAACCGTTCATCCTGCCTAGGTAAATCATCAACTCCCCTAGGCACTCGGTCACCTTCACGATGGCTCTGATCGATATTCAGATCCCGCGGTAACGCACACCTCCTTGGATCATGATGATCAGACTCTTGTGGTATCACCACACGTCTGGTTAACTCGCGGAGTGCTTGAGTAACCTCCAAAAGTTGGATTTTCACTTGATCCAATTGATTCTGGAGTGTCTCCGGAAGATTATTTCCCCCATGACCACCATCTACCTCAAGAAGGGGTAGACTTCCCTGGGGAATATCTGGATTGTGATCCCCAGGATTTTGGACACCAGTATTGCGTTGTGCAGCGATTGCTGCGGCTGCAAATGATCTGGATCTTGTCACCATAGCTTTCTAAATCCTTCCCACAGACGGCGCCAACTGATGCGTCCACTTTCTGCTCAGCCCTTAGATCTCCTTGATGATGACCTGTAAAACAAAAGCGTCAGACGTGGCCCGACCGCTGGGATCGGGAGTCCACCTCCGAAGGCTAAGCTAGTCGATGAACTTAATCACAAACGGCTCTGCTAGTTCATAGAGCTAAGGAATGAATAACTGGAATACGATCTAGATCATAAGCATGAGAGTGTTTATGTCCAGAGATATGAGAATGAATCTGG
This sequence comes from Hakea prostrata, assembly GCF_041222555.1. Lineage (NCBI taxonomy): Eukaryota > Viridiplantae > Streptophyta > Magnoliopsida > Proteales > Proteaceae > Hakea > Hakea prostrata. Next base: position 27,273,489 of record NC_142603.1, read on the forward strand.
TCCTCCTCCTCACCGTAGTGGTAAGTAGGGTTTATATAGAATGTACCTTCGAACCTGGTTCGTTGGATGTATTCGAGCCTTCTTCGGATAGTCGTTGGATGCTAACGGTTAGACACGTTGAGCGATAGACTTCTACTAGTTTGGACTAGTAGAGGACTCCTAGGATAATCTCCAGGTAATTTGATGATTATCCCTCCAATGATGATAAGTTACAGCCGTCGAGTTCCGTCTGCCATCATCAGAGTAATTAACCTAATCCGTAAGTATGGATTGAGGAATTACCTCATGTACTGTGGGCATATAGAACTACAGTCAGGACTCCGACGGGAGAAACACTTTTCAGGCTAGCATACGGATCAGAAGCATTGGCTCCAGTAGAAGTTATGGTGGGATCAAATAGGTACAAAGGATTTGATCCGATAACTAATGAAGAAGGGTTGAGGGTAAATCTTGAATTCTTAGATGAAGGCAGAGAAAAAGCCTTATACCGTAATATAGAATATCAGAGGAGAACAGCGGCGTTCTACAACGCTCGAATCAGACCTAAATCTTTCAGAGTGGGAGATTTGGTTTCGAGAAAGAAGTCGGCATCAGATCCAAGAAACTGTGGAAAGCTTTCCGCAAACTGGGAAGGGCCATATGTGGTAACAAAGATGGTGAGTAGAAACACATATTGGCTAAAGGATGCTCATGGGATTTGTTTGAAACGACCATGGAATGTAATTCATTTGAAGAAATATTATCAATAGAAGGGAAGTAGGATTTTTTGGTATTCTTGAAGAAATCATATTATCATCAGAAATTCTCCTTCATTTGGTTCAAAAAAAAAGAAGGCTCAAATGGTTGAAGAAAGAAACCGTCACTAGATCATGCCTTTTCAACGCTGATCCAGGATCATTCCTTCCAAGGGTGATCTCGACTTTACGAAGTCAGGCCAAGTGGCCAGCCTTACGAGGTTAGATCATGCCTTTTCAACGTGATCCAGGATCATTCCTTCTGAGTGTGATCCCGACTTTACGAAGTCAGGCCAAGTGGCCAGCCTTACGAGGCTAGATCATGCATTTTCAACGCTGATCTAGGGTCATTCCTTCCGAGGGTGATCCTGGCTTTACGAAGTCAGGCTCAAGTAGCCAGCCATCTGAGGCGTGATTATGCTAGCTGATCCGGATCATTCCTTCCGAGGGTGGTCCCGACTCTTTGTGAGTCAGGCTCAAGTAGCCAGCCTTCCGAGGTCTAGTCATGCTTTCCGAAGCTGATCACGGATCATTCCTTCCGAGGGTGGTCCCAACTCTTCGTGAGTTAGGCTCAAGTAGCCAGCCTTCCGAGGCCTGGTCATGCTTTCCGAAGCTGATCACGGATCATGCCTTCCGAGGATGATCCCGACTTTACGTAAGTCAGGCTCAGGTAGCCAGGTCATGCTAAGCTAATCACGGATTATTCCTTTCATGAGGGTGATCCCGGATTGTTCCTTCCGAGGAATGATCCCGACTTTACGTAAGTCAGGCTCTAGTAGCCATCTTTCTAAGGCAGCATCTTCCCAAGGCAATTTTTTGATCGAGAACAATGGAATTAATCAATAAAACAATTCAAGGATCGGATCACAAAGGGATTTATTATCAAAACTCAACGAAACTCAAAGATCTTCTATAGACCATTATCTGGGACTATCTGATCAGGTATTCTTATTAAAATTTTCTAATCAGGTATTCTTATCAAAAATTTTCTCTTCAAAATTATTTCATCAGAAGTCAATGAACAATACTAGTCATAAGTTTGGTCAAAGTCAATTACACGTTGGTCAGAAGATGATAGCCAATATTATAAAACTACTATTCAGTCAAAGTCGAAAAGAGCGAAAGGAAGGAGAAAAATTTTGACTAACACAAAAAGATTGACAAGTTCAACAACCTCATACGCAGAAGAGGTAAACAGAAGGAAGGAAAAAGGTAAATTCCAAAAACAAAAAGAGTGTATTTTTCAAACTTGTGTTTTTGCAGACGAATCAGCATCTGCAACCTTACCGGGCGGAAACACATCAGCAACATCTTTAACATCAACAGTATTCTTGGTAGTAGTTTCTTCATCATCTTGAGGAGATGGATCATCATCACCATCATCATCTGAATCATTGGCAGAACTGGAGGACTCACTGTTATCATGATCAGAGTTATCTTCTGATGAACTGTCAGAATGAGGGTATCTCAAATTTCTAAGATGGAAAAAGGTTCTGGATGGGACAAACTCTGGAGGTAACATTTTGAAATCTATACCAGGATAAATCTTGAAGATTTTTGAAAAAATTTGATCGAGCAATCCTTCACCATATTCTTGCAAACCCAAGGAAGGTTGGATTATCTCCAACTTCCTTCATTGAGGAGGTGACCGAATTCAAAACAATCGATTTTCACTCAAGATTCTTTTCTTCTCAACTTCAAATTGTTTTCTCTCTGTTTCCAAATCTTCATGCAGCAAAGTCTTAAATTTCAAAGTCTCATCCAAGAGAGCATGGAGACTTTCTTTTTCCTTAGAAACCAATTCTAAGGAAACTTCAAGATTTTCTTTCTTTGTTGTTACCTCACCAAGTCTCAATCCCAAACCATCATTCTTGTTTTCCAAAGCAGATTTTTCCTGTAAAATTGAACTAAAAGCTTTGACATGGTATTCTTGTGCCAACTCCAGTTGGGTATTCAATTTTTCAATTTCTTTGAACTTTTCCAAAAGTTCATCTTCTCTTTCTCAACATTTCTTGACCAGGCAAAAGCTCTTGCTAACCTTTCTCTGATACTCTCTCTTTCAGCAGTAGCAATTCCGGCCCTTTCAAGGGCATTGTTTTTCAACATTTCGAGCTGAATGAGCTCATCCTTGTAATTCATAACAGCATCTCTCAACATGGCAATTTCTTCCGCAAATCAGCACAATGGTCGAACAAAGTTCATAATGTGTGCTGGCTGTCTAGATCATTGATCAAGTCCATTTCTCTAAACTCAGCAGCAGTCAATTTTCTTTTTGAGGAGTTCAGATTTCTCTAAAGATCTTGTACCTCATTAATTAATTCAAAATTCTTTTTGGTCAGACTTTCATTTTCCAAGGACAAACTTTTCTCCCTTTCTAGCACTTCAGAAAATGCATTGAAGGTAGCTCCAAAACACCTTTAGATTGATCAGTATAAGCTAATATATATATACAAGAATAGGAGGAAAAATATATTTCTTACCCCCACCCATGTGAGTACAATTCTGAATCAGACATTCGGGCAGTATGTCTTTTTTCGCGGGGGATTCGGCCCTTTGTGCCCCATTCTCTGGCAGCTTCCAAATTAAAACTGGCTATATGATTCTCCTTCAAAAACCACTCAGGATGGAAGGGATTCCCAGAATCAGCAACACTCATGGTATCGTCAGGCTGGTTGGAGATCAGCTACCTCAAGAACATTCTCAAGATTTACATTTTCGGCAACATCATTGGAACCAGTATCCTTTATAACATTTCTTGGTCTCCATGACCACCCTGGGGATCAATTACCATAAGGGCTTCAGATGGCACTACATCATTTTCTGGTGGAGCAACTTCATGAAATTCTTCCGGGAGAGGGATATTCACATTACTTTCCTTCAAAGGAGGAACATATTGATCATTCTCTTCAAAAGAAGGGGGGACATTGGTATCAGGTGCAACAATGTCCAATAGGGGGACATATAAAGGTAAAGTAGAAACAAAAGGTTCATTCACATGGTCCTTGGCAACAACTTCCAAGGGAGGGGGAGTCACATCAGCATTTATATCATATAATTGATCAGCAATTTCTTCAATAATTTGACCTGCGGCATGAGTTAGTATATCTTCAGCAATTCTCTTCAGATTATCAGCAGAACAGTCAAAGAGGGCCTTACCTTGATCTTCATCCTCAACCATTTTTTCTAGGAAGACAGAAGTATCAGGGGACAAGTTAGCTGATGTGTGAGGCAATGATTTTTCTTCAACATTAACTTCAACGGCAGTGGGGATTTCTTCATGAGGACTGTTTTCCTCGGGGGAATTTCCGGTCGAGCCAGAATGGGATTATTTTCTTTTCTTCTTCTTCTTCGAGCCAGACAAACCTTGGTCAGAGACTGGACCTGTAGACCTAAGTCTACATCTGAGAGTATTAGAAGTTCTGGAGGTCCTTACCTTGGGACCAAGTGTCTTGCTTGTGACAGTTTTCACAATTTCAACATCAACATTTTTTCTGGAAGAATCTTTTGGTACTTGGTCAACTTCTTTCTGACCAGGAGAGACTTCTTTCTCAACAGTCTTTCTTTTTGAAGGGCGACTGGCAGCATGTTTCCTTTTCTTGGAAGACTTGGTGACTTTAGGATCAGATTCGGATTTCTTTTCTTCTAAAACTATTCTTCGGAGTTCGGCAACACTGGGAACCGAACGAGCAACTGTTTCTGATATATAAAAATGGAATACTAATGATGAATAAAAATTACAAGGAAAAAAATAAAGGGAAAGGAAAGAAAGATGTAACGTTATTATCATTATTACCTGGAAAAGGACCATGACTAATAAGGTCTGCATCCGTTTTCAACTTGGCTGCATCTATCGGAGTTCCAGTGGGGATCAAACTCCAGGTTTCTTGATCATACTCAATGACTTTAGGACGCACTTTCAAAGAGGTTAAAGAGTTTAGGGAATGCAGGCACCATCGAGACCGAAAGTTTGGATTCAGAATGGCGCAGAAAAAATACTTCTCTCGCCATTGCTTGTTATCATGGGGAATGGAGGAATCAATGAAAATCTGGGAATCCCTACCCAGTTCATTTACAATACAGACTCTTCTGGCAAAGTGAAGGTATCCGCGTTCGCGGGATACTTTCAAGGTATAATAATTCCTGAAAAGATCAATAGAGGGGGTACGGTTCATCTTAAGAATGAAAGCGAAGAAACAATAAACTAATCTCCAACTGTTTGGAGTGAGCTGAGAAGGGCAGATGTGATAATAGTCCAATAAAGACTGAACTATGGGGTTCAACGGGATTCTGAAACCTGAGTCAAGATGATCGAGGTAGATGGTGATGACTCCTGGATCAACTGAGTAAGGACGGTCCGAAGATTCGGGAACCCATATTCTGGCATCAGAAGGAAAATGGTAACTTTCCAAGTAAGAATCCATATGGGATTTCTTTATTTTGGTGGGATACCACTCAGGGCCAGCATATTTTGGGTCCATTTTCTCTTTGGACGTATCTACAGGGGTATAAATGACAATGGCTTCATCGTGAGCATATGGAACAGGCTTCCAATCTGAAGGGTTTTCGTGAGAAGATGAGGCACCAGACATGTCTTCCATTCGTTCTTTGCTTAAAGCTACAACAGTTTTAGAAGAAGTACTAGGTAATGAAGGATTGGAAGCAGGATCCATGGAGGGAGAAGGAAAAGGAGAAAAGGAAAACTTGGAGGATAAAGTCTAGAGAGGAGTGACAGGGAAAACAGAAGATAAATATGTTTGATATTCTCAAAGATGGAGAACAGAGTACAGAGTGAAAAAGGTGACAGTTGACAGCTATATATATACATAAAGAATGAAGGGAGATGAAGGAAAACTTCTTGAGAGATAGGGGAAATACACGATGGTCCAAAATCAATGGTCATTACTCTTCGTAACCGACGCGTGGGATTAATCGGTGAATATGGAAAATTGCAGTTGAAAATAAAGAAGGTGATGTGTAAAAGGTAAGGGAACAACATGATGATTGTACGTGGAAAAGAGACAAAATTTATGATCAAGCGGCTGTAACGTTAAGGAAGACAAAAAATTATATTTGAAAATTTATGAAAAGTCTGACAAGAAAGTGATTTCAGTTGGTCTCGAGGTGATTTGGGGGCTGAGTACAGAAGGTATTAATCATGCAAGGCGGATCGGTTATCGTAAAAGGAACAATTTTTCCAAGGGAGAGAACCATGATCAACTTCCAAATTAATGATGACTTAGCATCAAAGTTCTTGGGAAATTAAAAGGTACCTGGGGAAAAGGCGTAGTGGCTGACCAAGAGAGATGGATGATTTCGGCGGAGAGTAGGTTTAAACCTACCGATCGAGTTTCATATAAAATCAACTCTGGTCAATAGGCTTGGGGGCTTATGTTGTTACTAAAGTATCCATCTCCAATTTATACCGGTTTATCGGGCTTGACCGGGTTCGATTGATGTAGACAGAGTGATTCATGAGCCTGACCGAAGGAATAAAGGAGAGATGATCAGAGCCATCCAAAGAGGAGCGATGGTCCGACGGTCATGATTGAAAGGACGTGACTAGCGGGAAAGTTCATATAAAAGCAGGAGGGTCATTCGAAAAGGTAAGTCTCTCAGAAGAACACAGACACTAGATCAGAACTAAAGATTACTCCATTAAAATAAGCTCTGAAGCTCCTTCGAAGCTGGAGGAACCCTCCTTACAAATCTGACAAGATCGTCGGAGACGCGACGCCGATCAAGATGATCGGCTCCGTCTCTAACTAGTGTTTTCTTATCTTTTCAGTGTTCGAGAGGCTGACGGAAGAATCAAATCATCCAGGTCGGTCCAGATCTGAGGAGTTCGGTGCGAAGGAGGCGGTTCAAGGCGATCGGCAATTTTAGCACCAACAGTTTCAACGAGGCATTTAAAAGTAAAATTCCCAACTGAAGGAGGCATTGGAGAATGCAAATATGATCAGAGAACCTCGAGGCAAAGCTATACAACTTTCTTGAAAGATTCAAAGTCACAAGGTAAGGCTCTTGCCCTTACTGTTGAGGTTATGGACAATAGCGATGAAGAAAAAATTTAGAGAGGAGAACCAGTGGAGAAGCTAGAAAAAATTTCTTTTGATCTCGATAATCCAGACAGGGGAACCCTGATTGGGGATGATCAGACCAATCAAGACAAGGACCTGTTGAAAGAATTTCTTCGACTAAATGCAGATGTCTTTGCCTGGTTAGTACAAGACATGCCAGGTTTGAGCAGGGAGGTAGCAGAACACTGTCTCTGGATAGACAATACTGCAAAGCCAGTCAAACAAAGATGGAGGAATTTCTCATTAGAAAAACATGATGTGATCAAAATCGAAGTGGAAAAGCTCAGAAAGTCAAAATTTATTGAGCAGATTGAATGTCCCAAATGGCTGGCAAATGTCGTAATGGTGAAGAAGCATAATGGCAAGTGGAGAATGTGTGTGGATTACTGATTTGAACAAGGCTTGTCCTAAAGATTGTTATCCTCCGCCATGAATTGATCAGTTGATTAATGCCACATCAGGTTAGCAAATGTTAAGTTTTATGGATGCTTATTCTGGCTATAATCAAATTCTTATGAAGAAGGAGGACCAACCTCACACGACATTTATGACGAATCGAGAAAGCTATTGTTACAAGGTTATGCCTTTCGGATTAAAAAATGCTGGAGCAACATATCAAAGGGAAATGAATAAGTTGTTTGCTGATCAGATCGGAAGGAATATGGAGGTTTATGGTGATGATCTTCTTGTAAAAAGCCAATTCAGATATGATCATCTCACTGATCTAAAGGAATGCTTTGATGTACTCAGAAGGAATGGAATGAGACCTAACCCTGAGAAGTGTGCATTTGGAGTTTCATTTGGTAAATTCCTGGGTTATATGGTTACACAGGTATTGAGGCAAATCCAGAAAAAATCAAGGCCATTCTGGATATGTCAGCACCCAGCAATATGAAAGAGATCCAGAGTTTAACAGGAAGAGTTGCCAGCATTGAGCAGATTCTTATCCAAATTAGGGGATAAGTGTGCACCATTCTTCAAGGCGTGGAAAAATTTAAATGCACTTAACGAATTCAAATGGTCAGAGGACTGTCAAAGTTCGTTTGAAGAATTAAAAAGAAGGTTGACCAGTCCGCCAGTTCAATCTCGGCCGAAACCAGGGAAGTCTTGCAGATATATTTATCTTCTTCAAAAGTGGTAGTGAGTGCAGTATTAATTTGAGAAGAAGGTATTGTCCAAAATCCTATCTACTTTGTAAGTCATACATTGTTAGATGCAGAGTCTAGATATCCAGAATTTGGAAACACATGCCTTAGCTTTGATAATAGCAGCTAGAAAGCTTAGGCCCTATTTTCAGGCTCATCCAATTGTTGTTCCTACTAACTGGCCTTTAAAGAAAATATTACATAAACCTGATCTTGTCAGGAGAATGGTATCATGGGTAGCAGAATTGACAGAACATGATATAGACTATAAGGCCAGAACTGCGATAAAGGCACAAGTCTTAGCTGATTTTATTGCTGAAAGTATTTCATCACCAGAAGAGCAGAAAGATTCTAGTGAAATATCTACTGGGTGGATTCTTCATGTGGACGGATCAAGTCATTCTCAGGGATCAAGAGCAGGCATGATTTTACAAAGTCCGTTTGGATTTGTAATTCAAAACGCTCTTCAATTTAACATCCATGCTTCAAATAATGAAGCAGAGTATGAAGCTCTCATTGCGGGATTACGACTGGCCAAATCCCTATGTGTGCAAAACATTGAAGTGAAAAGCGATTCTGAGCTGGTGGTCAGTCAAGTCACGGGAGTATATGAAGCGAAAGATGATCGAATGATCAGTTATCTTAAGAAGGTGTTAGAATGTAAAAGATGGGTTTTCACAATTCTCAATTATGAGAATATCAATAAATCAGAACACAATGGCAGATTCTCTTGTGAAGTTAGCATCCGCAAAATTTACTTCTTTACCGCATGCTGTATATATCGAGGCACTGGATATTCCAGCATATTCAGAGCCAGAGATAATGGAAATTGATACAGAAGTGTCTTGGATGGATCATATTATATAGTATCTTAAAGAGGATATTCTTCTTGAAGACAAAGAAAAGGCCAGAACTTTGAAAAGAAGAGCTGCAAAGTTTATTCTAAAGAATGAACTGTTATATAAAAGAACAATTTATGGGCCACTTTTGAAGTGTTTGGGACCATCTAATGCACAATATGCTCTGGCGGAGGTCCATGAAGGGATATGTGGAAGTCATCTAGGTGGGAAAGCTTTGGCCTATAAAATTCCGAGGCAAGGATTCTATTGGCCACAAATGCAAGATGAAGCAATTGAATATGTAAGGAGATGCCATCAGTGCCAAATTCATGCTCCAATCCAGAACCAACCGGCAGAACAGCTGACATCAATTCTCAATCCCATTCCATTTGCAATGTGGGGGATGGATTTACTTGGTCCATTTCCTGTTGCGTCTGGAGGAAGAAAATTTGTGGTAGCTGCAATTGTTTATTTTACAAAATGGGTGGAGGCAAAAGCCTTAGCCACAACCACAACAAATCAAATTGAGAAGTTTTTCAGAAATAAGGTCACCTTCAGATATAGTCTGCCAAAAGTCGTATTGACAAAGGAAAAAATCAGCATCAAACCCGAGAAACTGTGGAAAGCTCTCCGCAAATTGGAAAGGACCATATATGGTAACAAAGACTATGAGCAAAAATACATATTGGCTCAGGGATGTTTATGGAAGCTGTTTGAGGCGACCATGGAATGTAATTCACCTCAAGAAGTATTATCAATAGAAAGGGAGTAGAATTTTCTAGTATTCTTGAAGAAATTATTTCTATCAACCATTGTCACCAAAATATTCTTCTTCAAATTGTGCAAAAGGTCTTTTCATTGATCCAATTTTCTGATCATGCTTTCTAAAGCTGATCCAGGATCATTCCTTCCGAGGATGATCCCGGCTTTCCGAAGTCAACCTCTAGTAAGCCAGCCTTCCGATGCCTGATTATGCTAGTTGATCACGGATCATTCCTTCCTAGGGTGGTCCCGACTTTTTGTAAGTCAGGCTCAAGTAGCCAACCTTCCAAGGCCTGATCATGCTTTCCGAAGTTGATCACGGATCATTCCTTTCGAGGGTGGTCCTGACTTTTCGTAAGTCAGGCTCAAGTAGCCAACCTTCCGAGGCCTGGTCATGCTTTCCGAAGCTGATCACGGATCATTCCTTCCGAGGGTGGTCCCGACTTTCCGTAAGTCAGGCTCAAGTAGCCAGCCTTCCGAGGCCTGGTCATGCTTTCTGAAGCTGATCACAGATCATTCCTTCCGAGGGTGGTCCTGACTTTCCGTAAGTCAAGCTCAAGTAGCCAGCCTTCTGAGGCAGCCTTTTGATCAAGGGCAGAGGAGTTTATCAAGAAGATTTCTTACAAGACAGATTATATTGAAGATTCTAATCAAAGTTGCTAAGATTTTATTCAACTATTGTCTAAGGACAGAGAGTTTTTAATCAGCTATTAAGGCTCTTGTCAGCCGTTTTCTCTAAAGACTTTTGATTAGCTATTGAGGCTCTCATCAGCCGTTTTCTTTGAGGGCATCTGATCAACTATTAAGGCTTTCGTCAATTGTTTTCTTAAAAAGCTTCATCAGCCACTTTTTCCTAAGAATACTTCATCAACAATTAATCAAAGATATAGCAGCGGATCAGAAGTACAACAAGTGGTCAGAAGTATAGTGTGTGATCAAATGTGCAACAAGTCAAGGATTGTTGCCATTTTTCATGTTTATGATCAACGTTGCAAAGATTCTCTTCAAAATATTATTTTATCAGAGCCACAGAGAGAAAAAGAAAAGAAAGGGAAGTTCTATTGATATAAAAAGAGATTAACAAAGTTATAGCCATTGTATCTATCACGCCCTCCCAGCCGGTACCCTATCTGGCATACCCGAGAGTGTGATCCACAGCCCGAAGATCAGGTATCGAGTGATCAACCTCCCACATAAACAATAACATAATCATGAACAATCACAATAAAAGTGCGGAAGATAAATCATAGATCCAATAAAGAAAGAATGAATCATAAATGAATCAGAATAATAGATATAATCAGAGTATCAAACAGATAAGTAAAGTGAGGCAAAAATCCCACTTTACAACCAGCGGAAAAGTAGCTCTAAAGAGAATAAACTAAATAAAATCTAATCCCAGTAGCTAGTACATTGGGTAACTAAATTGTTCTCCACTTTATAGACAACATCCTTGTAAGTGTAAATCTCATAAATGGCACAAGGACGCTTCCACTCAATGGTCGGACTAAGCATCGTACGGAGCATAACCACTCGCGGGATCTTCGGAGTAATTGTGGTAACCGCAATCACCTTCCCTGGAGATATGCCTCTTCGCCTTGCGCTTCTTCATAGGGACCGTCATAGTACTCAAGACTGCAGGATAGTCTAACAACATTGTACAATAAAGGAATGAGTTTCAAAGAAACTCGGTAAGGCGATTAAAAATCCATAATAACATAAATGGCGGGATTCCGAACAAACATAAATGCAATATGATATGAGACAAGCAATGAATGAATGAATCTAACTCTATGTATGCTGGTCTCTATTGGCAGACATGCTTTAAGTCATAGCACCATACTTCTTTAGAAAGGTCCACTCACATCCTCAACCATTTAAGATATCTTGGATTCTCTCACGGATCATTTCACCGGTCTTGAGCAGCCGATTGGTAATGGGTCCTTCATCCCTCAGGACAAACCATGGCAGGGGGTTAAGTCAACACACTCTCTCACAACCATTTGGTATAAGTGCTGGCGCATGTCGGGTAAAACCTAGCCAAATGCAAGTCTTCTACTTAGTTACATCAAGTCGGATCCAGATACTTCCATTCCTCGTCCCCGACGATCCTTTCCGGTATCCTTCACACTAGAGTCCTCATAGTCCCTGACTACGGACTCATCAACCCTATTGATCATCCACATATGGTAAACGGGAAGCTCTCACGTCCTCTCACGGGTTGGTTACTGGTCTTAAGCGCCCGTGAGCACAAGTCTAACCATATGCAACCCTACCAATAAATGGCCCCCACAATGTGATTCCTGTCCTCTCACGGGTTGGTTACCTGTCTTGAGCGCCCATGAATCCCCATTGCTACCACGGGTCGTTCGGTCTCAATACCCCTTCGATTAGGGTCTGACATAACAGGACATCCTAGCCAAACACTACTAGACAATCCTAGATATGTCATCCAACAGTTTAGGAAGGTGTCCAGAGGGCATCTCCGGAAACATCCCATAATATTCCCGTAGTAGTCCAAGAACAGAAGTGTCAAAAGGACACCTCTCCTTTCCAAACCATACTTAAGCATACACATGCATCAATTCATATCATCACATATATGGTAACTTCATATATGGAAAGAAATCAATAATTACAATCACTTTTATAACATTGGTAAGTAAATCATACATGAATCAATTTAATATGAATAAGTAATGCTACTATAATCAAAGTTATGCAACAGTAGTATATCATTGTAAGAATCTAATTTAGGAATCATATCTATGATATTCAAATATAGAAACTAGATTCATGCTATCTATGTAATTAAGGAAATAACCATCCTTACCTTTTATAACTCGCAAAGGAATCCTAAGAAGTCAAGTAAGATCTCGGCAAACTTGAGAAGAAGGTCCTAAACAAGTATATACAACATATTAGGAAAGATCCCTAACAGAAAAGATACCAAAACATCCAACATAGACCAATTCTGGAGTTGCTGTACTCATTGGTCGAGTGGATTGGTCGACTGGTCCAGTCGACCAATCGAGTCGACCAATGCGAGACGAGAGCCTATAAAATCGAGTTTTAAGATATGAAATCCGAATTTGGTGGTTCAAAAGGGTACTAATCAAGGGGTAGACTACATCAGTAGTATTCTAACATATAGGGGACCTCAAAACACCAATCAAATCAAGATATCAAGATCCAAATTAGGAAACAAAAAGTTACCATAATTAAATCAACCATGGATCTTGATGAATTTGAAATAGAAAACAAAGACAAGAACAATAGGAGGATGGATCATTGCTTCAGGTAAAGGTATCATGAAAACATACTTAGATCTTCAAGGAACAAGGCTTAGAAGCATAAATCTAAATAAGGAAATAAAACCTACCATATATGTAACTACCATGCATCATGAAGAACACATAGTAAGGTAGAAGAGAACACTAGAGATCTATAGATTATGGATCATGGAAGGAAAACACAGTAGTTAACTACTAACATGATCAACATAGAAGATCCAAAGAGATCGGAATTCAGATTAGAAGTTTAACAAAGATTAGATCATGGTTTGATCATGATTCCTTCAAAAGCTTGCAATGATCATGGTTAAGATCATTGTTCTAGCCTCAAATCCTTAGGATGATCATGAGAACATGTTCAGAGATGTTTGCAACAGAGAATGCAGCATCTCTTCTACTGTCTCAACTCAAAAAGGAAAGAAAAACAAAGATGGAGGAGAAGAAGAGAGAGTAGACATACCTTTTGATGCAAAAAGAAGAGTTTCGACGAAGATCCGTCAAGAAAACACCAAGGATGCAAGAGAGATGACTTGCAGAGGTCTTTGGTTCGTTCCAGAGAGTTTGGAGGCAGCAAATACGAAGTGGACTCGAGATTGGACTTAAATAGAGCAAGAACAACCTAATTGCCAAAGACAGCACTCATTGGTCGAGTGGATTGGTGGCGGGGATCCGACCAATCGACCAATGTCGATGACAGAAGACCAAAACGAGGGAATTGAAGGTCCAGATCAAATCCAATCCTAAAGGGGTTTTGCACACAAGTCAAGTGACTTACCTAATAGGTAGAAATGCCTTCAAACCAAGATAGAGAGCACTCTAAGTCCATCAACTAATCAGATCTTCATCAGGATTCAGTTTCCAAAAATAGAACCTCATCATCAACTTTCATGGATTCAAAGCCAGACACCAAGTCCTCCACTGGGATGGCCCAAAGCTGACTTCTTACTTTACTTCGGGTCATCGGACCTACAAATAACAAGGTTTCCGGGTCAAGGTTAGGGCTGGGTTTTACAGTATCAAAAGGTTAAGAAAAAGGTAAGTTAAAAAGACAAAAGGAAAATATTTTCTTAAACATCTGGGTTTGCAGGTGAACTGCTATCTGCAGCAGCTTTTTTATCACCTTTTGGAGGTGACTCATCATCATCATTATCATTGGAAGAATAATTGTTGTCAGAACTGGTAGTCTCATCATTAGCATCTTCTGAAGAACTACTTGAATCTAGATGCTTCAAATTTCTGAGATCAAAAAACTTTCTAGACGGGAGAAACTCTGGAGGCAGCAGCTTGAAATCCACATTGGGGCAAATTTTGAGAATTTCAGAAAAGATTTGATTAGAACAGACCTTTACCACGTTCTTGCAAAATCCAAGGAAAGCTGGATTATCTCCTGCCTCCTCCATTGATGACGTAACTGAACTGAGAACAACTTGATGTTCATCATGAATTATTTTCTTTTCTAGTTCAAATTGTTTCCTTTCTGACTGCATATCTTAAAGCATAGAAGTTTTATCCTTCAGAGTCTCATCCAAAAGAACATCTAGATTTTCTTTTTCCTTAGAAATCAAATTTAAAGAAACCTTGAGATTATCTCTTTCTGTAGAAGCCTCGCAAAATCTCAATCCCAGATTATCGTTTTGATATTCCAAATCAGATTTTTCCTGCAAAACTGAATTAAAGGCTTTATGATGATATTCATGTGCCAACTCCAAGTTTGCATTCAATTTTTCAGTCCTTTCAAGCTTCTCTAAGAGTTCACTTTTCTCTTTCTCAACGCCTTTCGACCAAGCAAAAGCCTTGGCTAATTTTTCTTTAAAATCCTCTCTCTCAATTGTAGCAAGTCTAGCCCTTTCCAGAGCTTCATTCTTTAACATTTCAAGCTGTAGAAGCTCATCTTTTTGGTTTAAAACAGAAATCCTTAAAAGAGAAACTTCTTCCTGCAAGTCAGTGCATAGGTCAGAGCAAAGTTGGAAATCATTTTGTAAATCATTTATATCATTGCACAAATCTATCTCTCTGAATTCAGTAGCTGTCAATTTTCTCTCCGAAGGTTTCAAACTATTTCTGAGTTCCTGTACCTCATTGATCAGTTCAAAATTCCTTTTGATCAAACTGTCATTTTCCTGGGAAAGAACTTTTTTTCTTTCCAACACTTCAGAAAAAGCATTAAAAGCAGCTCCAAAACATCTGCAAGTCAAGCAATAAAAATCAAACAGAATAAATAAATGAAATCACTAATAAGTCAGTTTCAATAAGAGAAATAGAAATTTGTTCCTTACCCCCATCCATGTGAGTAAAGATCAGGGTCAGACATACAGGCTGTTTCCCTTTTATCACGTGGGATTCTACCCTTTGTTCCCCATTCGCGGGCAACTTCCCAGTTATGGCTAGCTGTATGGTTCTCCTTCAAGATCCACTCAGGGTTAAAATGATTCCCCGAATCAGCAACACTCCGGGTATCATCTAACTGATCAGGAATTGGGTGAGGATTGACGGCCTCGATTATATCATGAGGACCCACATTTGCAGCCGCATCATTCGAATCAACTTGCATATCAAAATTTTTGGCTGCAATGTTCTCCTGGTCCCCAGGACCAATTGGAGGATCAGCTAGCACATTAACTTCCGGGGGAACAACATTAACCTCAAGGGGAGCAGCATCAAAAGCTTCTTCATTTGGTGGGATGTTTTGGACATTTTCTTCAATAACAGGAGCAATGTTAATGTCTGGGATGACATTATTCACAACAAAATCTTGTAAAGGGAAAGTAAAAGTAGGAGTATCATTCACAACAACATTTTCATTTTGAGGAATATTTTCAGAAATATTCTCTCCAACAACAATTTCCAAAAGAGGATCAGGCACATCAACATTCTCATCAAACAATTGATCAGCAATATGTTCAATAATGTCACCTGCAGCATGAGCAAGGATATCTTCAGCAATTTTCTTCAAATGGTCAATAGAATAATCAGGAATTTCCTTACCTTGACCTTCATTCTCAACCATTTCTTCTGGGAGAATAGAAGCATAATGGGGTAATTCAGTTGATGCAGGAGGAGTGCAAACTTCTTTCCTGGGAGGAAGTACAGGTTCTGCAATTTCTTCAACAATGTTATCAGTAGCAGTGGGGGCTTCTTCCTGAAGATTACTTTTTTCAATAGGAACTTTAGCAAGAGCAGAGCTAGGTTCTTTCTTCTTTCTTTTCTTGGAACCAGACAATCCCTAACCAGAAGCAGGACCTGTAGACCGGAGTCTACATCTCAAAGTATTGGAGGTCCTGGAAGTTCTTGTCTTGACAGCAGGATTGTCACTGGCAATTATTTTAACAAGCTGAATGTCAGGATTTTCTTCAACAGTTTCTTCTCTAACAGTGTCTTTTGGTGCTTGGTCTGTTTTTCCCTGACCAGGCGAAGATTTCTTCTCAACTGACTTTTTCTTGGAGGGTTTTTTGTGACTACGGTCACTGGAAGGACGAAGGGCAGCATGCTTTCTCTTCTTAACAGATTGATCAGGTTTCTCTTCTTCTGCAGTGGCCTTTCGAAGTTCGGAGACACTGGGGACTTGACGAACAATAGTTCCTATATATATATAGAGAGAGAGAAAGAGTGAAGATAGAGTGAAGATAAGAAAAGGGAAAAATAATAATAATAATCATCATCATTATTATTTACCTGGAAAAAGACCATGGTTAGCCAAACTTGCATCGGTTTTTAGGTCAGCCACGTCAATCAGAATTCCGGTGGAAATCAAACTCCAAGTCTCTCGATCGTATTCATTGAGTTTAGGACGCTTGTTCAAAGGAAAAAGAGAATTCAAGGAATGCAGGCACCAATAGGAACGGTAATTTGGAGTGGGAATGGCACAGAAAAAAATATTTCTCTCGCCACTGTTTGTTATGATGAGGGATGGAGGAATCAATAAAAATCTGGGAATCTTGACCCAGTTCACTTGCAATACAAGTTCTTCTTGCAAAGTGAATGTATCCGCGTTCGCGGGATACTTTCAAGGTATAGTAATTTCTAAAAAGTTCAACAGAGGGAAGACGCTTCATTCTATGAATAAAAGCAGAAAATCAGTATACTAACCTCCAACTATTTGGAGTAAGCTGAGAAGGACATACATGATAGTAGTCCAACAAGGACTGAACTATTGGGACTAAAGGTACTCTAAAACCAGATTCAAGGTGATCGAGATAAACAATAATGACTCCAGGATCAATAGTGTAGGGACGATCAGTAGGTTCAGGGACCCATACCTTGGCATCGGAGGGAAAGTGATAATCCTCTAAGTAAGACACTAGGTGAGACTTCTTTACCTTTGTCGGATACCATTCTGGACCAGCGTATTTTGGGTCTTTCTTTTCCTTAGACATGTCCACAGGTGTATAAGGAACAATAACTTCATCGTGGGCATAAGGAGAGGGTTTCCAGTTTGAAGAAATCTGATCGGAAGAGGAAGTACCTAAGGTTTTTTCCGGTTGTTTAGCACTTGAAAGCACAGTGGGCTGCACAGAAGTATTGAGCACTGAAGGAATAGTTGTAGGGTCCATGGTAAAGACGGAAAGGTAAGAGGAGAAGATTTGCAAAATGCAACTTAGAAGGAAACTTGAAGAAGGGTAATAGAAAATGGCGGATGGATATATTTGATGTTTTTGAAGAAAGTGGACAGAGTACGGGCGAGAACAGATAGCAGCTGATGAATAAATATAAAGAATGAAGAGAGGCGAAGGAGGCTTCTTGAAAAGTGGAGGGAAATATACGATGTTTCAAGATCGACGGTCATCACTTTTTGTAACCAACAAGTGGAGTCAATCGGTGGATTTAAAAGCATTGCGGTTGAGAATACGAGGATGATCTAAAAGGAGTGGGGAAGGACATGGTAACTGATGAGCACATTTATGTGTGAAATCTTAGGGCATAAAGAATGCATTTTATACACTTAGAGTGGAGTTACCTTGGGTTTTATGTTGTTTTTGCAGATTTTAGGACTTTTCAAGATTTAAGCAAATATTTGGAGTTTTGGGCTTGAATCATGCTATTTTACACGTCAAGAAGTCCATTCAAATTCTCAAATGCGAAAATGGGCCTAATCTGGAGCATGATGGGCTAGAGATGTGTGATTATGGGCCAACTCCGAAATATTGAAGAGATAAAGAAGGCAAATTTGATCTACGGCTGAGATTTTAAATCAAATCTACAGAGATATTATTGAGAGAGTCCAAATGGAAAAGAGTCCTTGCATACCTCAATATCTTATTTCCTATCTTGGATTTAATTAAAGAAAGAAAAGAGGAAAAAGAATTATATTTAGAAAGAAAAAGAGGAAAAATCCCGTTTTTGAATGCCTCTGTCCAGTTTCGATCAAACCCTTCATCGAACGGTCATCCGAGGTGCGATCGTGCTGATGTTTGGAGGAGAGCTTCACGACTACTTAAACCTCAAATCCAACGGTGGAATTATGCATCTGATCTCTTTAAGTCGGCGCGATTAGTACGTCAAAACCCTAATTGGTTGAGTCAGATAGAAACCCTGAGTTTTATTCAAATTCAGCCGTGCTTCATATCTCATGTAAACTCTATAAAAGGAGAGCATACTCCATCAAAAGGGAACGTGTCTTAGAGCTTAGTACAAGCATTATTTCTTCTCTCTTCAGTTTATTTAGGCTTTCTCTAGTTTTCTTTGCTTGCAGTTGTGAGATATTAAATTTCTAGATTCAATGTTTAGATTTAATTTTTATGTAATGCAATTCAAGTTCAAGTTTCAAGTTTTTAGATTCATTTTTCTCTGGGTCTAGCAATTGCAGATTTAGATCATTCTAGATCTAGATCTGGTTGTTAGGGTTGGTTGAGATTCGAATCATTTGTTCAATTCGCAAGTAAGTCATTTTTTTTATTAATCTTCTCTCCTCCCTCCATTCCCGCTTCTATCTACCCCTCCATGTTCTTAATTTAGGATTTACTTTCAGCATTATTTATTGTTCTCCCTTCCCCTGGATCCTTGATCAGAGATGCCTACAGTCGTGCCTCTCTTTGGTTAAGGCTTCCTTTTCCTTTTATTTCTTTGTTTATTGCTTTGTTATTTACTTTCTATTATTTACTTCTCGCCTATTCATTCATCATCTCGGACCACATAACCGGAGCAAGCCTACGGGTGTGCCTCGCCTCCGGTGACGGGTAGTGTTGCATCTACATTTTAGCTATTTCATTTTCCTTTTATTGCTTTGTTATTTACTTTCTGTTATTTACTTTCTGCCTATTCATTCATTATCTCGGACCACATAACTGGAGCAAGCCTACAGTCGTGCCTCTGCTTCTGGTGACGGGTGGTGTTGCATCTGCATTTTAGCTATTTCCTTTTCCTTTTATTGCTTTGTTTATTGCTTTGTTAGTTACTTTCTGTTATTTACTTTCTGCCTATTCATTCATCATCTCGGACCACATAACCGGAGCAAGCCTACAGTCGTGCCTCTGCTTCTGGTGACGGGTGGTGTTGCATCTGCATTTTAGCTATGAACTAAATTTTACTGACTACTTTAACATACTAACTGGTTTTATTTTTTTTTCCTTTTTTATTTTTATTGTTCGCATTTTTTTCCTGTTTTTTATTTATGCATTGATTGTGTTTAATTTATTCTTCGTTTCAATTCAATTGCATTAGACGTATAGATTAGGATCGTTTAGTTTAGTTAATTAGTTAACAAAAATTGAATCATTCCACTCTCGCATTACTATTAAGAAGTTCAATTCTAAGTTGCATATCTCCCTGAGATCGACCCGTTAGCTACACGATACAGTGCGCTTGCGGTTACTTTTAAATTTCACAAACAAGTTTTTTGTGCCGTTGCCGGGGAGGTATTTGTCCACTTTGTTTTTCTCATTCTTAGGTAAATCGAAGTGATTTAAAAAAAATAAATTCTCATTATTTCATAAGAGCCATTAATTGCATTAGAAGGTTAGTGCATGTGTGTCTGGACTTGTGATTCTACAAATAGAATTGGCCGAGTGTCTCACTTGACCATGGAAGGTCTACCTCCACCACCTCCACCTAAGAGTCTTAGGGATAGATTTTATCCAACCCGATCTGCACAACCTTCTTGTATACATTTACCTAAAGTAAGGGGTAATAATTTTGAGCTCAAATCTCATTATCTATCTATGTTACCCCAATTTCATGGGTTACCTGATCAAGATGCATATTTGTTCCTTAGGGAGTTTGAGGAGGTTTGTGTCCTTATGAAGGTACAACAGCTCACTGATGATGTTGTAAGACTACGATTCATTACATTTGCATTAAAGGATCAAGCCAAAAAGTGGCTTTATAGCTTACCTAGGGATAGCATTACCACATGGGAACAATTTACTGTCCTATTCTTGAAGAAATTCTTTCCTTTCTCTAAAACAAATAAAATAAGAAATGATATTCTTCAGTTTCGTCAGAAACCCAATGAGTCCTTTGCTAAGGTAATGGAGAGATTCCAAAGCCTTCTCCAAGAATGCCCTCACCATGGTATAGAATTATGGCATTTATGCCAAATAATTTATGAGGGTATCGATTACCAAACAAAGCAACTTTTGGAATCAATGTGCCCCACAGGATTTACATCATTCACTGATGATTCCGAAGCTTGGAAATTTCTTTTAGACCTAGCAGATAGAACTAGAGAATGGGAATCAACCCAAGAGTCTGAAAGGACTAGTAGGGGATATTTTGTTGATAGCCAAGTTCAGGAAGCACACATAGATAGTCTTTTGAAAAAGTTAGAGACTTTGGTAGTTAAAGCTGCACCACCACCACCATGTCAAGCACATTTTATTGATAAATCTATTGTTATGTGTGCATGGTGTCAGTCTCCTACACATGTAATTGAGGAATGTCCAAATATTCTGGAGGCCAACATGAAAATGTCAGTGCTATGTTTCCAAACCCGTACAGTAACACGTACAATCCTGGGTGGAAGAATCATCCTAACTTTTCATGGTCTCAAGGGCAAAACCAAAATGGATTAAGCAATTATTCCACACAAAATCAGTTTGGTGCCCCTCAAAAACAAAGTGCCCAATTTTCTCATAATCCAAATGTCCAGTTCCTTCAAGCCTCTAATTTTCAGAATGCCAATTTAGCTAGGCCTGCCAATCCACCTATTGTGCCTCATATGTTTCACATTGCACAAAATCAATCATCACCTGGTTAAGTTTCAACAGAGATAACAATCTAGAGTTTTCTCGTCTCTCTTCCTTAGAGAAGAATATGGAAGTACTTTCCAGCACCTTCATGACTTCTATGCATAATATGGAAAAACAAATTTCCACTCTTGTAAGTGCTTTGTCTGAGCGAGAAAAAGGTAAAATGCCTAGCCAGCCTGAGTTAAATCCTAGGACTCAAATTCAATAAAGGCCACCAAATCAAGTCAACCAAGTTGAAACCACTTCTACTTCTTTAGAGCCAATTACTTTTGTGTATGCATTGAGAAGTGGAAAAGGTATTTAACAGGTGAATCTCCTATTACTGACCAGAGCAAAATTAGTAACCATCGTGATGCGGAGAATGTTCAAGTATCTCCTAATGATGGTTTGTCTGAAGAACCCTTAGAAGTTGAGGAGGAACCAATTGCTTTAGAGGTACCTAAGTCTAATGAATCATTATCAGAAAATATGAGAAAAGAGCAAATTTCAAATGAGAGTCCTTATGTTCCTAAGGCTCCTTATCCTAGTCGTCTAGTTAATAAGAAGAAGACTGCAACTATGGAGAAAATTTTTGATGTCTTCAAAAAGATAGAAGTGAATATCCCTCTTTTGGATACCATATCTCAGATCCCCGCCTATGCAAAAGTGTTGAAAGATTTATGGACTCATAAAAGAATCACTAGCATTCCCAAAAAGGCGTTCTTTGCAGGTAACATTAGTTTCATAATTACTCAACCTGTAGCAACCAAGTATAAGGATCCAGGGAGCCCCACCATAGCTTGTGTCATAGGCAATACACACATTGAACATGCTTTACTTGATCTTGGTGCAAGTGTGAATCTTTTTCCTTACCATGTTTATAAGCAATTAGGGTTGGGAGAATTAAAAGCAACTAGAACTACTCTTTAGTTGGCAGATAAGTCAATTAAGATTCCCAAAGGGATGGTTGAAGAAGTTTTACTGAAAGTGGGAGAATTTATTTTTCCAGTTGATCTCATTGTGCTAGATATTAAACCATTTTCAATCAAAGATTAAATCCCAATAATTCTAGGAAGACCATTTTTGGGTACTAGTAATGCATTAAATTGTCGAAATGGTCTTTTACGGTTGTCTTTGGAAATCGAACTGTGGAGTTTAATATGTGTAGGATAGGGAAACAACCACAAATAGAAGAAGAGATCAATATGCTTGAGGAATCTTTTGATTTTCCTAATGATGTGATTACCAACTTTGAGATTGATTTTGATTCTAAATTTCAAGAATGTATGGATATGTTGGATGATGATAGTGAAACTTTCTTTTCTGAAGTCTCAAATTTTCACACACCTTTAGAGCCTATTGAACCTCTATCCATCTCCATCTCTATCCCCAAGCCCTCAATAATTGAACCCCCCCAACTACAATTGAAAGAGTTGCTTTCTAATTTGAAGTATGCTTTATTGGAACAAGATAATACTCTTCCTGTCATTGTTGTCTCTGATTTAACTTCTGACAAAGCAGAAGAGTTGATCACGCTGTTGAATAATAATAGAGAACTATTGGGTTGGTCTATCACAAATATCAAAGGTCTAAGCTCTTCCATTTTACAACATCATATTCATCTTATGAAAGATGCAAAACCTTCTAGAAAACCTCAACGTATGATGAGAATTTTCTTTTACATGGTGAATGTTTTTCTTGAAGTCTTTAGGGATGACTTTTCTATTCATGGTTTTTCTTATTTGGAGTGCCTTCCCCATCATACATTGCTATTGAAGATAAGACAAAAGCTTCCCATGATAAACACATCTTGACTGAAAGGTATACCCCTCTTTTGCCTTGCCCTTATTCTTCTTTTCATGCATGCATTGAGGACATTGCATTACTTAAGTGTGGGGGGGGGGTATAGCTTCGTTGTAGATTTTAACTTTGACTTTTGGTTAGTATACATATTCTTTCAATTGCTATGATGTGTGAAATGAGAGTGATTTTGGTACCCATCATGAACACATAAAAACCCTGTTGAGAGGAAGGTAACTTGTATATATGTTGAGATGAGACTTTCCTTAGAAAATAAAAGGCCCTTAACTTAAGGCGTTGGACCATCTATGAGTTTTGTGGGTCCTTGTTTCTGTGGCTAGAAGTTGAGATCAATTTTGTGTATGGCATATAACAAAAGAAAAAAAATGAAAAAAAAAAGTAGAAAGTAAAAGTTGAATTCCTTGGAACTAGACAGGGCACTCTGACTCAGGAATCGAGGTGACTTGATCGAAACTCTTAGGAATGAGATTATTGAAAAGAACTCTCGCATCATTGTCTATGTGGGCATATGCAAAGCAAAGCTACAAAGTAACTTGGGTTTCTGGTGTTTGCTCCACCATGTTATTCAAGCCAACCGTAGTGGAGTAAAGTAGAGCTCACTACTCAAAAGAAAAGAGAAAAATAAATACAAGTGTCATCAATGCCTTGGTAAAATTGTTTGGTCAAAAATAGTTCAAAGCCTTAGTCCTTGGTCCCCTTACTTTATGAGTGGTTTTGCTTAAAGGAGAGGTGAACTTGAAAGATATAAGGTGAGTCTTTGATTGAGATATATGCTTTGTCTCAAGAATCAATATGGGGTAATAAAGTTCAAGTGTGGGGGATCTTAAATCAATGGTGAGAAAAATTGTCATAGCTATTGATCCTGTATAAGTACTTACCAATTGTTAGAGTTGGAATTTGCAATATTTTGAGCTAAAATTGGAATTTTGGATGTACATTCACTGCAAACATCCACGAGACAAAACTCGTCCTCTAGGGGTAACCTAGTGGTTTAAAGGCTTGTTGCAAATGCTAAGTGTAACCGTGATTCCTACGAAAGTGAGTTAGGATTTATTTTGTTGCACTAGTTTCTTACCAACATTTCTATTTTTCTTTAATTTTTGCTTGAGGACAAGCTTAGTCTAAGTGTGGGGGAATCTGATGAGCACATTTATGTGTGAAATCTTAAGGCATAAAGCATGCATTTTATACACTTAGAGTGGAGTTACCTTGGGTTTTATGTTGTTTTTGCATATTTTAGGACTTTTCAAGATTTAAGCAAATATTTGGAGTTTTGCGCTTGAATCATGCTATTTTACACGTCAAGAAGTCCATTCAAATTCTCAAATGCGAAAATGGGCCTGATCTGAAGCATGATGGGCTAGAGATGTGTGATTATGGGCCAACTCCGAAATATTGAAGAGATAAAGAAGGCAAATTTGATCTACGGCTGAGATTTTAAATCAAATCTACAGAGATATTATTGAGAGAGTCCAAATGGAAAAGAGTCCTTGCATACCTCAATATCTTATTTCCTATCTTGGATTTAATTAAAGAAAGAAAAAGAGGGAAAAGAATTATATTTAGAAAGAAAAAGAGGAAAAATCCCGTTTTTGAATGCCACTGTCCAGTTTCGATCAAACCCTTCATCGAATGGTCATCCAATGTGCGATCGTGCTGATGTTTGGAGGAGAGCTTCACAACTACTTAAACCTCAAATCCAACGGTGGAATTATGCATCTGATCTCTTTAAGTCGGCGCGATTAGTTCGTCAAAACCCTAATTGGCTGAGTCAGATAGAAACCCTGAGTTTTATTCAAATTCAGCCGTGCTTCATATCTCATGTAAACTCTATAAAAGGAGAGCATACTCCATCAAAAGGGAACGTGTCTTAGAGCTTAGTACAAGCATTATTTCTTCTCTCTTCAGTTTATTTAGGCTTTCTCTAGTTTTCTTTGCTTGTAGTTGTGAGATTTTAAATTTCTAGATTCAATGTTTAGATTTAATTTTTATGTAATGCAATTCAAGTTCAAGTTTCAAGTTTTTAGATTCGTTTTTCTCTGGGTCTAGGAATTGCAGATTTAGATCATTCTA
Source organism: Hakea prostrata (assembly GCF_041222555.1). Taxonomy (NCBI): domain Eukaryota; kingdom Viridiplantae; phylum Streptophyta; class Magnoliopsida; order Proteales; family Proteaceae; genus Hakea; species Hakea prostrata. The sequence continues at coordinate 27,298,395 of NC_142603.1, forward strand.
GATCTAGATCTGGTTGTTAGGGTTGGTTGAGATTCGAATCATTTGTTCAATTCGCAAGTAAGTCATTTTTTTTTAATCTTCTCTCCTCCCTCCATTCCCGCTTCTATATACCCCTCCATATTCTTAATTTAGGATTTACTTTCAGCATTATTTATTGTTCTCCCTTCCCCTGGATCCTTGATCAGAGATGCCTACAGTCGTGCCTCTCTTTGGTTAAGGCTTCCTTTTCCTTTTATTGCTTTGTTATTTACTTTCTGCCTATTCATTCATCATCTCGGACCACATAACCGGAGCAAGCCTACAGTCGTGCCTCTGCTTCTGGTGACGGGTGGTGTTGCATCTGCATTTTAGCTATTTCATTTTCCTTTTATTGCTTTGTTATTTACTTTTTGTTATTTACTTTTTGCCTATTCATTCATTATCTTGGACCACATAACCGGAGCAAGCCTACAGTCGTGCCTCTGCTTCTGGTGACGGGTGGTGTTGCATCTGCATTTTAGCTATTTCCTTTTCCTTTTATTGCTTTGTTTATTGCTTTGTTAGTTACTTTCTGTTATTTACTTTCTGCCTATTCATTCATCATCTCGGACCACATAACCAGAGCAAGCCTACAGTCGTGCCTCTGCTTCTGGTGACAGGTGGTGTTGCATCTGCATTTTAGCTATGAACTAAATTTTATTGACTACTTTAACATACTAACTAGTTTTATTTTTTTTTCCTTTTTTATTTTTATTGTTCGCATTTTTTTTCCTGTTTTTTATTTATGCATTGATTGTGTTTAATTTATTCTTCGTTTCAATTCGATTGCATTAGACGTATAGATTAGGATCGTTTAATTTAGTTAATTAGTTAACAAAAATTGAATCATTCCACTCTCGCATTACTATTAAGAAGTTCAATTCTAAGTGGCATATCTCCCTGAGATCGACCCGTTAGCTACACGATACCGTGCGCTTGCGGTTACTTTTAAATTTCACAAACAGTAACCGTACATTGGGAAGAGATAGAATTTATAATCAAACAGCACAAGAGGGGATAACGTCAAGGAAGATGAAAAGTTATATTTAAGAATGTATAAAAAGTCTGACAAGATAAAGATTTCGGCTGGTCTACAGGATGATTTGGGGCTGAGGCACAGAAACGTCATGATTATGGAGGATGGTTTAGTTATTGAGAAAATTGCGATTTTACATAATAGATGAATCACAGATCAACGTTCGAGTTAATGATTTTAAAAATCATAAATCTCTTAGGAAAAGTTATAAAGTATTGATCCAGTGAAGATTAGCTGCGTGGAAAAGGCGATGCAAAGGTTAACGAGGAACATCAAGAGTCGACTATCACGAAGGAAAAATATGAAGAAAATCGTTATTCTGATTGAACGATTCAGATTCAACATATATATCTTCTGATCAAAGTCAAATATAATATTTTGGAGTTGCTTGGAAGAAAGATTCAAACCTCCTGACCAGAGTCTTGTATGAGTTCGACCTTATCAGCAGGCTTGGGGGCTTGTGTTGTGACTGTAAAACCCAGCCCTAACCTAACCCTAACCTTGACCCGGAAACCCTGTTGTTTTTAGGTCCGAAGACCCGGAGTAAAGGAAGAAGCCAACTATGGGCCATCTCAGTAGAAGACATGGTGTTTGACTCTGAACCCATGGATGTTGATGATGGAGTTCCATACTTGGAAGTCTGTGCAGATCTGGAAGGAAAGCTGCAGTTTGAAGAAGATAGATTAGTTGAAGGACTTGGAGTATTATCTGACTTGGTTTGAAGGCATTTCTACACACTAGGTATGTCACTTGTTGTGTGCTCAAAAGCCCATGAGGTTTGGACTTGAGTTGGGCCTCCATTTCCCTATTTTGGCCTTGCTGACCTGATTGGTCGATTGAGCCAGTCGACCAAGCAGTCGACCAACTGCGTGTTAAATCCGAGAAAATCCAATTTTAGGGTTTTTCACTTCTATTTAAACCCTACTTCGTGTTTCTTAGTTACGGCTACCTCCTAAACACTTTGTGAACGTGGGAAGACCTTTCCAAAACTCTTTTAGGTGATTTCGAAGATTCCTCTGCAGATTTGAAGTCTCTCATCTCCGATCTATCGTTCTAAGGTTAGTATCTCTTCTATATTTTAATTTATTCTTTCTTCAATCTTATTCTTGATTGAGATCAGCAAGAAGATGCTGCATTCTTGCAACCATCTATTCCATGATCTCATTCTATTCTTTGAGATCCATGATCATTGTCATGATCTTAACCCTAACCTTGAATATTTTCTTGAAACCCTGACCCTTGTATGATCTTTTTGGAAACCTTTGGTAACCTCCCATGTGAGGGTAACCACATGAGTTATATTTATGTTAATCTAAACTTTTTCCGATGATTTTCTTGTTATCTAGTTGCTAAGCAATTATTCCCTTTCATCTTGTAACCCTAGCCTTTTCATGAGAGCCATAAGATTGAAAACCTAACTTCTTGGTTCAAATCAAGAGCCCATCTCTTGACCTTGACTTGATGATTTTACCTTCCTATATAGTTCTAATATGTTCTAGGAAGTTCCCCTTCGAATTTCGGATTAATCCAACTTCAAACGAAGAAGTTATGACCAATCTAGTTTTTGCATTTCCGTACTGACTCGGTTGGTCGACTGATTGGTCGACTGGGTCAGTAGACCAATCAATCGACCAGTGAAGGCAGTAGCTTCATTTTTCGCTCTGTTTGATTCGTTTGCTCTTTGATCTTTTAGGCATCTTTCCTAATGTTATATCTATGATTGTTAGGGGTTTATTTGCTAAGTTTGGAGTTGCTCTCTTTGATCTTTGGATTATCTTCGGCGATAATCAAGGTAAGGACAATTATTTCATAATAACATAGATCGTATACTGTCTGGTTTCTACTTTAAGAAACTCTGAGTTTAATTACTGTTCATGTATTTATACTTCTGATGTACTACTGTAAGTATAGTAGCACTTCATTCATGTTTTCTTTTTCATTATTCAAGCTTATATGAATTGCTTATTACTATATTGTTTAATGATTAGATCATGCTTTTATATTCTCTTTTATATGATGAAGTGTTGATTGTATATGACATGACGGATCTGAGAATGAGTTTGATTAGGTATGGTTTGGGATTGAGGGGTGTCCTGTCGACACTTTTGTCCTTGGACAATACCGGAAATAGTATGGGATGTTTCCGGGGTTGCCCATTGACGCTTTCCCGAATCATTGGGTGTCATACCTAGGACTGTCTAGTAGTGTTTGGCTAGGATGTCCCCATCATATCAGACCCGATTCGGAAGGGAATTGAGACCGAAAGACCCGTGGTTGGAATGAGATTCATGGGCGCTCAAGACCGGTAACCAACCTGTGAGAGGACAGGAATCACATTGTGGGGGCCATTTATTGGAGGGTTGCATATGGATAGAATTGGGGTTATGGGCGCTCAAGACCGGTAACCAACCCGTGAGAGGACATGAGAGCTTCCCGTTTACCATATGTGGATAACCAATAGGGTTGATGAGTCCGTAGTCAGGGGCTATTAGGACTCTAGTGTGAAGGATACCGGAAAGGATCGTCAGGGACGAGGAATGGACGTATCTGGAACTGAGTTGATGTGACTGAGTAGATGACTTGCATTGGGCTAGGCTTAACCTTGACATGCGCCAGTACTTAGACCAATGGTGATGTGAGAGAGCGGTGACTTAACCCCCAGCCATGGAATGTCCCGAGGGATGAAGGACCCACTACCAACCGGAGCCGAGTGACTGAGACCTTCCCAAAGAAATATGGTGCTATGACTTAAAGTATGTCTACCAATAGAGACCAGCATACATAGAGTTTAGATGCATACATACATTATCTGTTTCATACTGCATCGCATCTTGTTATGTTCTGCCGCATGTTATTTATGTTGTTATGAGTTAACTTGCCTTGCTGAGTTCATTCGAACTCACTCCTTTTTGTACAATCTTTTGTTAGATTATTCTACAGGTACTGACTACTATGAAGGACAAGACGATGAAGCGCAAGCCGAAGAAGCATACTACACGCAAGGTGTTGGCAACTATGAAGATAACCCTAATGATCCCACGAGCGATCACATTGCGTACTACGATTAGACGTAATGTAGAGATGGAACATCTATGTTGGATTGATGAAGTTCACTATTTTGAAGATGTTATCTACAGGATAGAAAACTCGTAGTTCAGTTTGACTTTCTTTCTTCGTTTTCTTTTGGACTCAGTTGTAATTCTTTTTAGACTTACGCACTACATTTCCGCTGTATCTGTGGAGTGAGTTTTCGCCTTACTCTACTTCTTTTGATGTGATTACATCTGGTATCATTTCCGCACTCTGATTATATTGTTTATTCATTTCTTGATTTGAATCTTTGTTTATAATATTTAAAGCTTGATCAATTCCTGTTTATGATTATGTTATTGTATATGTGGGAGGATGATTTTCTCGATACTTGATCTTCAGGGCTGTGGATCACACTCCCGGGTATGCCAGTTAGGGTACCGGCTGGGGGGATGTGACAGAGTGGTATCAGAGCCCAAAGCTCAAGGAAATCCTAACCACAGAAAACAGTAACAGAACATTCTTGAGTCATAGATCCAAAGTGACTCATCTACTCTTAGAAGTGAATAATAGAACACTTGGATTAGAAACTTGTTTAATGAAGCATAATTGGTTATCTGAATAATGCACAATAATTATATTTTAACAACTGTCATATAATGTAATAAAAGAAAAGTGCATAATACACAATAATAAAGAGAAACAAAAAGAACTTCATTAACTTTAAGAAAAGTTTACATCTGAAAAGCATAAAGGGAAATCCTAAGTACAATCTATTTAGGTGATCTCCTCTGATCTCTGAATGCTCTGAAGTCCTTGGCCATCTGTGCAATCTGTGACTCTATTCGATCCTGCCGTGACTCCATAGCACTGTACATCTTCTCCTGTCTGACCTCCATCCTCTCTAGCATGGAAGTCATCGATCTAATCTGAGCACCTAAATTAGAAGTCTCTGGGACTAAATGTGAAGGGCCTCCTGTCTCAAAGTGTGGTGATCTGGGAGTCTCATGAAGCTCAGGATCAGCCTCATGCATCTCTGTATCCTCCGCTGCCTGATCATCAGAATCTGGACCACACTCCCGGGTATGTCAGTTATAATATTAAAACCTTGATTATTTCCTGTTTATGATTATGTTATTGTATATGTGGGAGGATGATTTCCTCGATACTTGATATGATTTATTTGTTGTCACTTGTTTTAAGACCAATAATGAGTAAAAACAAATACAGAGTATTATCACATACCGTGATAATAATCTTTTGAGGAAATAATGAAAATATTGTTATCATTGCAGTAATACTTAATTTAATTTATTTTTAATTTGACTCTAATATTTCTAATATTTGCATATTGAAAGCAATATTTATTAGTTTATATATGATAGAATTATGACATTTATTATTTATGCGTAATTATCTAACTGTATGAAATTTCAGTATATGATTCTATTGATGCATGCAATTTTTATATATGTATGCATGCATAAAATCAAATGTCATGTGATCAATATAATTTGACTAATTAAATATTAGCCACAGCATCTTTAATTATTTAAATTATATATTAAGAGTTTCTAAATCGCATAGGTATATGACATTCATTGTAATTAATATATTAATATAATGAAATTTATCCCACAGGAAGTTCTATTATATTAATTTGATTAATTAGGATGATACAACAAATTATATTTCTTAATCTACCCACAGGAATTGAAAAAATGAACATGATTTATTGGTTTCATCATTAAATTAATATGAATCTATTTTATAAAACTTGGCCCATAGGCGGTTTTTGTATATTGTTTGATTCATAATCTTCCTTAATTTACATTGGTAAATTATGTTTAATATTTATTTGCCTCGAGTTATTGACGTAAGTGTGTATATTTTATTTATGCAGTTCCATTACCTATGAATATGTCTGATATTAAGTGTGATGTTCCTAAACTAAAGGGTGACAACTATAAGGTTTGGAAGGAGTTGATTCTCCTTCAATTGGGGTGGATGAACATTGACTATCCCACTCGGAAAGAAGAACCACCTACAGTTACTAATACTAACACTAAGGAAAAAAATGATCTTTATGATCGATGGGAGCAGTCCAACCGCCTTAGCGTTATGTACATAAAAACCAAACTTTCTCCTAGTATTCGTGGTTCTGTCGAGAGGCATACTAAGGCTAAAGAATTGTTGAAGGCTATTGATGAACAATTTGAGTCTTTTGAAAAAGCACATGCCATGACCCTAATTATGTAGTTGACATCCCTACGGCTCACTAGTGTAAGAGGTGTGCGTGAACACATCATGAGGATGAGGGACATTGTCGCTCAGCTCAAAAATTTAGAAGTTGATATATCTGGGTCCTTCCTTGTATACTTCATTCTAAACACTCTTCCACCGCAGTATCGACCTTCTAAAATCTCTTATAACACACATAAGGAGAAATGGTCAATTAATGAACTCATGATCATGTGTGTTCAAGAGGAAGGCCGATTGACTATGGAATTAGGGGAAAGTGTTCATTTGGCCATACAAGGAAAGTTCAAAGGGCAAGGCAAGTAGAAGGGAAAGGGTAAATGCCACCCCAATCTGACATTAAGAATGAATCCAAATGCTTCTTCTGTAAAAAGAAGGGACATATGAAGAAGGATTGTGCTAAGTTTAAGGCTTGGCTTGAAAAGAAAGGTATTTATATCTCTTGTGTTTGTTATGAATCTAATATGATAGATGTAAGTCATTACACATGGTGGATTGACTCTGGGTCTACAATCCATATTTCGAATTCCTTGCAGCGTTTTCTCAACCACAGGAAGCTAGTAGGAAGTGAATGATGCATCTATTCAGGAAATAAGATGCAATCGCATGTGGAAGCTATTGGAACTTGCAGATTAGTTCTTAGTAGTGGTTTTGTCTTAGTTTTAGAAAAGACCTTTTATGTTTCAAGTTTTTCGAGAAACTTGATTTCTATTTCAGCACTTTTACCTTTGGAATATTCCTTTAACTTTTCAGATTCATTTTTCAGTTTATCATATAAATCTGAAATTATTGGGAATGGTACCTTGTCTGATGGTCTTTTTTGCATTAATTTGCAAGATAATACCAAATGCGATGCGATGCATGTTCATGATAATGCTGGTATAAAGCAATGTGTTATAAACAAGGAATCTTCTATGTTGTGGCACCGTAGATTAGGACATATTTCCCTAGAGAGAATTAAAAGGCTAGTAAAATATGGAGTATTAAGTACTTTAGATTTTACTGATTATGATACTTGTGTGGATTGCATAAAGGGAAAGCAAACCAACAAGTCAAAGAAGGGTGCCAAGAGGAGTACAAAACTATTAGAAATCATACATACAGACATTTGCTGTCTAGATATGGACAGTAAGAATTACTTCATCTCCTTTATAGATGATTTCTCACGATACATGTATCTCTACATGCTTCATAATAAGTATGAGGCGTTAGATGCCTTTAAAGTTTTTAAATCTGAAGTAGAGAAACCATGTGAAAAGCACATCAAAATCATGAGATCAGATAGAGGTGGAGAATATTATGGTAGATACACTAAAAATGGACAAGCACCTGGTCCATTCGCAAAGTTTCTTGAAGAGCATGGCATAGTTGCCCAACATACCATGCCTGGTTCTTCAGACCAGAATGGTGTAGCAAAGAGAAGAAACCAAACATTAATGGACATGGTGCGAAGTATGCTTAGTAGCTCCAAGCTTCCTAAGTCTTTGTGGATTTAGGCACTTAAGACGACAATGTATATATTGAACCGAGTTCCAACTAAGGCTATCCCGCAGACACCATTTGAGTTGTTCAAGGGTTGGAAACCGAGTTTGCGACATATACGTGTTTGGGGATGCCCGTCTGAGGTAAGAATCTACAACCCACATGAGAAGAAGCTGGACCCAAGGACCATTAGTGGGTATTTTGTTGGATATGCAGAAAGGTCTAAGGGATATAGATTTTATTGTCCATCTCATACAACTAGGATTGTGGAATCAAGAAATGCAAAATTTCTTGAGAATGACTTAGTTAGTGGGAGCGATCAATTCAGAGACTTAGTTTCCGAGAAAGATCATTCAGATATTCACCCTTTAGCCTCAAGTTTAAGATTGGTTGTTGTTCACAACACCCCTTTGGAACAATCGAATGTTGAGCAACCGGTCATTGAAGATCCGCAACTTGCTGATGTTGATCTAGTAGATCCAATTGTTCAACAATTACCAGAACTTGTTGAACAACCAGTTGAACAACATCCTCCTCAGGAGGGTGTTAATGCAACATTAAGAAGATCTACGAGAATAAAGAAATTAGCAATTCCTAGTGATTACGTAGTGTATTTACAAGAATCTGACTATAATATCGGAGTTGAGAATGATCCTGAAATGTTTTTACAAGCCATGAATTGCAACGAATCTAATCTATGGTACAATGCCATGAAGGAAGAGATGAATTCTATGGCATCTAATGGAGTCTGGGATTTGGTAGAGTTGCCCAACGGGATGAAGGCTATTAGTTGTAAATGGGTCTTCAAGACTAAAAAGGACTCATTGGGCAACATTGAGAGATATAAAGCCAGACTTGTAGCCAAAGGATTTACTCAAAAGGACAGAATTGATTATACAGACACATTTTCTCCCGTATCTAAGAAAGATTCTCTTCGTATAATTTTGGCATTGGTTACCCACTTTGATATGGAGTTGCACCAAATGGATGTGAAAACTGCGTTCCTCAATGGAGATCTAAAGGAGGAGTTTACATGAAACAACCTGAAGGATTCACTTCTAGTAATGGTGAGCATTTGGTCTGCAAGCTTAAGAAATCCATATACGGATTGAAACAAGCTTAAAATTTCATGATGTTATCTCTTCATTTGGTTTTATAGAGAACATCATTGATCAATGTATATAACAAAAGGTTAGTGGGAGTAAAATTTGTTTCCTTGTGCTATATGTTGATGATATTTTACTTGCAACCAATGATAAGGGGTTTCTACATGAGGTGAAACAATTCCTCTCTAAGAGTTTTGAAATGAAGGCTATGGGTGAGGCTTCTTATGTCATTGGCATTAAGATCCATAGAGATAGACCTCAAGGGATTTTAGGTCTATCTCAAGAAACCTATATCAATAAAATCTTAGAAAGATTTCGGATGAGGAATTGTTCACCAAGTGTAGCACCCATTGTAAAGGGTGACAAGTTCACTTTGAACCAATGCCGGAAGAATAATCTAGAAAGGGAACAAATGAACAACATTCCATATGCCTCTGCAATTGGAAGCTTGATGTATGCTCAGGTTTGCACTAGACCTGACATTGCTTTCGTTGTGGGAATGTTGGGAAGATATCAGAGTAACCCTGGTATAGACCATTGGAAAGCTGCAAAGAAGGTGATGAGGTACCTTCAAGGTACTAAGAATTACATGCTTATGTATAAACGGACTGACAATCTGGAGGTAGTCGGTTACTGTGATTTAGATTTCGCCGGTTGTGTTGATTCTCGTAAATCGACATCAGGATATATTTTTATGCTCGTTGGTGGAGCCGTATCATGGAGGAGTGCCAAGCAGACTTTGACAGCTACTTCCACTATGGAGGCCGAGTTCATTTCTTGTTTTGAGGCTACCTCGCATGGTGTATGGTTGAAGAGTTTCATTTATGGGCTTAGAATTGTAGATTCTATCTCTAGGCCACTAAACATATTTTGTGACAATTCAGCTACTGTTTTCTTGGCTAAGAATAGTAAGAGTAGTAGTCGAAGCAAGCACATCGACATTAAGTATTTAGCCGTTAGGGAACGTGTTAAGGAAAACAAAGTGGTCATTGAACACATCAGCACTGAATTGATGATATCTGATCCATTAACTAAAGGCATGCCACCAAAGAATTTTAAGGATCATGTAGTTAAAATGGGACTTGGTTCCATTATGTGATTTCATTGTATTAATGATCTTTGATGAAGCTCTTATTCATTATGTTGTTATTCTCAATTTCGGTGTACACATTCATTATTTGAGAGTAAACATATATTGTTGAACCTTGAATAAACATAGGGTTTATTCATTAAGTAATATGAGCAGATTGGAAGGAAAATGCATTGTAATACATGGAAGATAATACTCATGCTAAGAGGACTTATCGCCATGATTCATGCATTTTTGGTCCATTGAGTATAAATGTGGATATAGTATGATAACCCACATTGTGATTTATTGGGATCAAGTGGGAGAATGTTGTATTTCACAAGTTATGATCCCTCTATTGGGATAAAATTATACTTTATAAATTGAACCATAATTAAATGTCATAAATAAGTGACCATTAGTTATGGGTTAATATGAAATGTTGTTACTTCTCACAAATGATCATAAATCCAATTTCACTTAAAGTGCTCAATTGAATTGGCAGTTGATGTTTTTGATGGAAAAATGTATGTGAGCCATTGTTATATAAAGTGTCCCTGAACCTAGCAAAGATATTAAGTCAGACACCATCATTCTGGGTTTGCTAGGGTTCAGAAGAATCCTTTAAATCATTTTGTTATATTTGCAAAATCTTTAGTAGGATCAATGGCAGGAGGTATATAAAAGACATTCGCTTCCGCATTTGTTTTATCGTATGAATTTAGATTTTCATGCTTATTATTTGTTTAACAACTAACATTAACAATTACCTTTGATTCGAGTTTATTTTTGTTTTCTTGTTTGAAATATAAAAAATATACTCCATTTTGACATAAATGTGATTTTTGATCCAAACATTAAAATTAAAAAAAATTAAAAAAAAAAACTTCATCTGTCCAATTCTTTAATTTTAATAATTTTACTAAATTCTTCTTGAATATTTTGATTGGATTATTTTGCTTTTATTATTTATTAGGTCTGAATGATATGACAAATCTTCATCTGTCCAATAAAAATAAAATTTCTTGGCCACTGAATTCACCTAGTTGATTCATTAATTTCACTTCATTAATTTTGATTAAGATGGGAGGACTGAATTTCCACCTAGGATGTCAATTGTCTAACCAGAACGAAAATTTTCTTCTTCTTTTTCTTTTTCTTTTTCTTTTTCTTTTTCTTTCTTCTTCCTTTTTTTTTTTTTGGGGGGGTGGTGGTGGGGGAGGGGGGTAAGAGAACAAAAATTATCCAATACAAAGAAGGTGACTAGAATGGGAAGAATAATTCTAGGTCTTCAAACATGAAATCGTTTTCATCATTCATCTTCTCCATGAAGAGGAATTCTTCTGGCTGAAGCTCTGGAGTGGCATTGCAGACATCGTTCTTCTCAGCTTCATTAACTGCACTCTTTTTCTTCTCCATATGATGGGGACCATTTCCTTGTTCAGGTTGTGCAAGAGGAGCATTTGGAACAACAAGTCCCTGGGGGGTTTCTTCTTCATCTTTGAGAATGTTCTTCATGCCTTTTTTAGTCACCTTACAAGTACTACTCTTGACGTAGTCTTGTAGCAACGAACTTGGATGATACTTGGTTTTCTTCAAATCAATCTTCAGTTGTGATTGTTGCTTACATTTGATTGCCCTCCAAAGGTTTTTGACTGAATTCCCAGTTCTTCAGGGGATCCTTTTCGCAATCTCAACCTAATGGTTTCTAATTTCGGCTTGTGCCTTGATCAAAGCTATTTCCTCTTCTATTGTTAGGTTTTTTATTAAAAATCTATATTAAGTTTCAAAAATTAGTTTTTGCATTTCTTTTATTTAATTATTTTGTTAGTGTGTGGGACCCATGAGGAAAGGGTGGTAATGAGGCATCATGAGTAAAGGAGGCCCTTCATGACCTTGGTTATGAGGCTCTTCATGACATTGGCCATGGGTCTTAAAGATCTTGATCATGATGATGAGGTGGGCTTACTTGAATGATGGAATTTACTCAATTCTAACTCTTGACCTTCATTTCTCATTTCAACTTCATGACCATTCATGGCCATTACCATGAGTGGGGTTGAGGTTATTGAATGGATTAAGTCCAATTCATGCCTTAAGAATCCTAAGGGGTGTAAGGTGAGGTTTGGACCTATATAAACCCAACCCTTCCTTGCATGTGGTGTGCAATTGAGACACTCCTCACTCTCACATTATTTGTGTTACAAAGTTAATTTCTTTCTTTGAATTTCTCTAAGTGTTGTGCTCTAGCTTTTGGCTCCTTGAAGGGACTAGAAGAACTACCTTATCTTATAGTTGGAGGTTGCTTTATCTTGGAGGTGGTGGTGCGAAGAACCCTTGGTAGTAGGGTGCATCAATTACCTTAAAGACATCACTCAAGGTGTGACTCAACCTCATCGATCGGTGGTTCGTTCGGTTGCAACTTCAAGCTCTCCGGATTTGCTAAAGATCTTCATCTCTCAATTGTATTGCAATTTCATTTTTGTGTATTTGAAGAATTTGTAATACAATTACCCCAACATCTATGCTCCATGCATCTTTCTACAAGAAAGGAATTCCATTTTATTCATGTAAAAGATAAAAAATAAATTACCATGCAACTAGCAAAAAGAACATGCAGTTAACATGAAATGGAGACAACCTTAATATTGGGGCGAAGGTGATTATGCCATCGCTCCCTGCAATGTTTTCCTGACCTAGACATCATCAATGACGCTATAAAACCCCGTCGCTCTCCATGGGAGTGTACCAAAGATCCCAGCAATTTGTCTATTGGATTTTTATCAATTTAGAATAGTTTCAGAGTTATGTTGGCTTTCTATGTTTTCATTTTTTTGTTTCTCTTGTTGGTTTTATCCAAGTTACATATACTTTTTTCATTCAACAAAAGCACCCATTTATCACATGAAATAGAAGACCAGGTGGGGGATATATAGCGAAATTGCTTCAGTCATGCACATTAACAATCAAGCGAGATTTCGATCCGTTGGATCAAAATCTCGACCGGGATTCCTATCCAACCAACCAAAGCGATTTGTTTGACGGTCCTGTGTGTTAAATGCGCAGGACTGAAGCAAAGTCCAGTATACATGCACTATGCTCAAGCAGGGAATGTGTTGGGATGACCCATCATGATAGAGGTCTGTGCTCCACCACACACCCCTTTGGATCCTCTACCCTTCATGGTGGAGGTATGTGCTCCTTTGATGTTATCTCATTGTATAATAGGAGTAGGGCTCATCTCTAAGTACTGACAAAATGAATCAGAGATAGAATCTCTAAGGGGTCCCAGGTCCCACCCCTATTATGTGGTGGAGATGTAATAGGGGAGCACAAATCTCTCCTTTGATGGAGAAGTGATTTAAACTCTTTACTCTACCTCTCCATCACACATGAGGCGTGGGGTCCGCCTTTGAATTCTAATAAGAAAAAAGAACTTTCAATGGGCCACCTTTTAATGGGTGGTGAAGAAGTGTTAAGGGAGTATAGACTTCTACCTGATGAGGTCCACCTCTTCCTAGGGTAGTGGGATGCCTCCATGTCATACAAGGGCTGAGGGTCCCGTTCTAACACTCAAAACCCCAAGATTTCAAAGGGAGGACCTCAGACCCATAGTTTCTATGTGGTGTGGAGCCGTTCCCCTCCCTTGGGGCGGCTAATCCAACCTTAGGGCCGGTGGATAGGTGGGAGGGAAATGGTGGTCTTAATTAACAATTCATCACCTATCCTCTTTAGAGGTCCATAGCTTCTTGGCCGTCGAAGGCTTCTTGAATATTCTTGCGATGCATTTTTCTTCTAAGGCAAACATTTTATTTCAAGAACTCTTTGTGACCAAAGGGTGGAATACCAAAGATGGCAAGAAAGGAAGGTGGTGAAGTTGGTGGGAATGGGAATAAGCCAATAAGGGGGTGAAGACAGAAGTAGCCGGGGAGGGTGTATAAAAATTAATGGCACTTACCATAAATACAAATCTAATGTTGGAATATAACATTTATTTCAGTAGCATTAGCAGTTAAGGTATCCACTTTAATTCTACCAAAAAGGGAAAATAAGTATCCACTTTAATTTTAGGCATTTTGTAATAAATGTATTCATTTTTTGGTAAGCTAATAAATTATGTATTCCAAAATTTGATTACATAACGTTGCCTTTGCTTGTGAGTCAAATAGGAATCAAATGGAAAACGATTTCTCCTGAGACTCTAAGAGAGTTCACACCTACCCCCTCTTCCACTCTTGATCTTTTTTATCTTTGGTTTTAATTATATTTTCAATAGAAATTCACGAAAACAATGATATGATAAATAAAGAGCTTGAGAAGTGGTGGCCCCTCTTACATAACATATAGTAAATAAAGAGCTTGAGAGTAATATAACTTTTAAATTTGTAAATCCATTATTAACTTTTAATTTTAATTATATCACGTATTTGCAGGTCGCCTAGCTATATATTGTGTGTGACCTAAATAGTTTTTGAGCTCCAAAGTCTTAACCTTAAGCCTTTTTTTTTTTTTGGATGATTAAATCTTAACCTTAAACTATGTGAGTAAAACAATAAAGTGGTCAACGGAAAATCGAAAATTCACATTCAATATGCATTCATATTCATTTAATGTTATCTATAAGGAAAAATAACTATCTAGAGACTATTCAATCCGTTTGAATCATGCCTGAAAACTAATAGGATATTATCCGAATTCATCTTAATAAAATTATTGATATGATAACTATTCGACTCAAATCTGACCATCCTACATGTATGGGTGAGTAATGGCCTTTTCTACAAATCTATAAGGTGAAGGATAGCTACTATATACAGCCATTTTAAAAGTTTCACTTATTCATAATTTTCCAGCCAATATTTCTCTGCATTGCACACTAATGATGATTATGCCATTTGCTTCACCAAAAAACAGTTCTATTCGCATTGCACACTAATAAAGGACAAAGTACATTAGATTTGGTCTTCCAAATCATACCCAAGATTACAGTGCGAAGAAGGCGAAGAGATGAAGTTCAAGAAATCAGGGTCTTGAAATATGTCATTGTATCCCTCAACAATACTTCCATCCATGAGGGTGAAATCTTCTGGACCAAGTAATGGAGGAGCATTCAAAACATTCTCACCCTTAGCTTCTTTGTTAGATAGTGCCTCATTGTTCTTCCCCATATGAGAAGACTCCCCTTGTTCAAATAATATTTCTTCTGGAGAGGAGGCATTAGGAGCTGCATTTCCTTGTGTTTCTTCAATGTCTTTGAGAACACTTTGAAATATGTCATTGTATCTCTCAGTGACACTTCCATCCATGATGGTTAAATCTTGTGGCCAAATCAATGGAGGAACATTATTACTCTTGGCTTCTTCGTCCAAGAATGCTTCATTGTTCTTCTCCATATGAGAAGCTTCCCCTTGTCCAAAGAATATTTTTTCTAGAGAAGAGGCATTAGAAGTTGCATTTCCTTGTGTTTCTTGAATGTCTTTGAGAACACTCTGAAATATATCATTGTATCTCTCAGCAACCCTTCCATCCTTGAGGGTGAAATCTTCTGGCCAAAGCAATGGAGGAACATTGCTACCCTCAACTTCTTTGTATAAGAGTGCCTCATTGTTCTCCTCCATATGGGAAGGCTCCCCTTGTTCAATGAATATTTCTTCTAGAGAGGAGGCATTAAGAGCTGTATTTCCTTGTGTTTCTTGAATGTCTTTGAGAACGCTCTGAAATATGTCATTATATCCCTGAGCAACACTTCGATTCATGAGGGTGAAATCTTCTAGCCCAAGCAATGGAGGAGCATTCAAAGCATTGTTACCCTCAGCTTCTTTGTCTGAGAGTGTCTCATTGTTATTCTCCCCATGAGAAGACTCCCCTTGTTCAAAGAATAATTCTTTTGGAGAGAAGGCATTAGGATCTGCATTTCCTTGTATTTCTTGAATGTCTCTAAGAACACTCTCATTGCCTTCATTTTTTATGTTACAAGTTCTTCTAATGTAATCTTGCAATGAACTATTTGGATGGTCGTGGTTCTCCTTTTCTAGGCTGCGCTTTATTGTGTATCAGTGGTTCTTGATGCAATTTTCCGGTCTACCTGGGATCCCCTTAGTGATTTTAACCCATTGGTTTCCGACCTTCGAATGCATTTTTATTAAGTTTAACTTTTCACTTTTTGTCCAAGGTTCTTTCTGCGGGAAAACCATTTGATGCATAATAAGATTAGACTCTGTGATAGATCCTAAAACATTATTCATTAGAATAAAATGTAGATGCAATGAAATGGAGACAACCTTGATATTGGGGTCAAGATAATTATACCATCGATCTCGGCATTGTTTTCCTGATCTCGCCTTCATAATGGACGATATAGGCCTCCATCGCTTCACTCCATGAGACTATACTAGGGATGCCAGTAACCTATAGGGGTGACTTGTTAGAATGAACATCAAGTAAATAAGAATAACAACAAAAATTAAACAATATCACACATAGATTTAGCATGCATTGTTCCTATATGCAAATGTGATGAGCCATGTCCAAGGAAATTACTGAAGTTGCTTCATTGTGTAATGAAAGCAAATTACAATGAAGATCTCTCTCTAGACTCTTAATCATGCTATGATCTCACATAAAGGGAAACCTAAGTCGGGAAACTCCAAGTTTCCGCCTTACTTTATAATAAGGTTGTAATGCATTATAAGTACTTCTCCATGAGGTATATCCATTGGGCGAGGATGTATCAAAACTTGTCCTACCATCATAGATCACAAGAAGCATAGATGGATAGAGAGAGAGAGAGGGAGAGACGGTAGTGATTATGATTCACCTATCTTCTTTAGAGGTCCAGAGCCTCTTAGTTATTGGTGCCTTCTTTTGGTGTAAACCTGCAGAAGACATTCTCCCAAAAGCTCAAATTGGCCAAAGAAGCAAAACTTGCAACCGAAGAAGAAGAGAGTGAGGAAGAAGGTGTTGTGTATGGGGTAGGGTGGAGGGTGGATTTATTGATAAATAGCACTTTGCACATCTGTTATTGGAAAGTTCTATCAGACCTCATGCATGAAAGTGAGCATCTCACAGTTTTGATCATCTACTTGCTATCACGAGACGGCACCTAAACATGATTTGTAAGTCGCTTTTTAATTTCAAAAAATGTCATCGTTAGATTGATTTTTTGAACACTTTGGCACCATTTGAACGATGAATATATAGGAAAGCAGCATGGGGTGTCGATAGCAATAGAGGGCCAACAACCAATTTCTCAAAAAGATTCATATCTTAAATCGACTTCCATATCTTAACAGCCCAGGACTTCCGAGGTTAGAAAGGAGTTATTGAAGTAATTAATGATCAATATGATTTAATACGCTTTGAAAATAAAACCATTGCCAATTTTGCGACCAATTCCACGTAAGAAAGATTCATATCTCGATTAAATATGAATATTTTAATAAGTAAAATTAATGAAAATTATACTATAATTAATATAATTTTCAAAAAAAAATTGAAAGGAAATTTTGAGTATTGAATAAATTGAAAATCAAGTAAACCTATCAAAGCTAATTTTTTTCTATTTTGATCTTTTTGCATTTCTTGTCTTCATATTCTTCAAAATCCTGCCATTCTTTCATCTCAGCATTTCCCTTTTTTATGGCATCTACAACAATTAATGGGCCCAAAGGATAATGGACATTGGTTTGTGCGAGGATCCCGTTCCAGTCTCCAGATTCTAGATCTCTTACGAAGTTAAGATAACGATAATTTTCTAGATGGGCCAGGGCAAGCCCAGCCCAGCCCATCTAATGATTAGCTTATTTCATTTATATATACTTCTTCGGCTCTTCCAATTTCCATTGGGCTTGTGGTATATTTTGAAGTCTGAAGATCGAAACAAGCAAAGGCACAAGGTTAATTAATTGTCAATGGAGCGACTTTTAGTTTAACATATTGACTTTTAGTTTAACATAAGGGCCAGTTTGGTTACTTGAAACTGGAGATCTAAAATATTTAGAGATTTCAAATCTATGGAGATATATGGTTTATAAAAATAACTGTTTGATTAATCTGAATCACAAATATGAATGCACAAATGTTTAGCTGAATTTCACCTTATACCCATAAATCTACATATTCAAACTATCTTGCCTTTATAATGTAATCTTTTATGTTATTAGGCAAAAACATGTGACACATGTTCTGCAAATGGTATTTTGACTATTTTTTTACTAGTTCGTTCTTAAAAATGGAAGAATAAACCATTTTATTGAACGCCTCTAACCTATTATATCGTTCTTTAAGATCAGAACAACGCTAGAAAAGTTCTTTAAGCACCTAAGTCTACATAGATGTGGCAATCTGTCTAACTTTCCTTTTAACACCATTACTGTTATTCAATTTTTACTCATATGCCTAAGACGTTGATGCCACACATCTGCACTAATCTTTGAAGAAGTAACATTAATGCAACTTTCATTAAAAACTTTGTAGAGAGTTCCCTCTCTCTACCCTTGTGCTACTACCATAGCACCTTTGATGATCTTCCAAGACGTTTTGGTGACTTTTGTGCCAAGTCCTACATCATTACCTAATTGACCCATTGAAATCAAATTTCTTGTACTTTTTGGCAAGTGTCTAACCCACTGCAATGTCAGTTGTGTCCCATCTGACATCTTGATCTACACATCAACTCTACCAAGTATGTCACAATAGGGTTCATCATTACCAAGATATACATTGCCAGAATTTCCTTGTTCATAATTGAGGAAACATTCCCTGTTGGAAGTAGCATGGAATGATGCACTAGAGTCTAGTATTCATTATAATACGTCTTTCTTATCACAAACATAATCAAAACTTCATCTTTAGAACCTGATTCATTGGAGATGTTAAATGGATTGTTGCTTTTGTCATTCTATTCCACTTTCTTCTGTGGTGCTTTTAGTCACGCCTGAGATGACCTTTCTTCTTTACAATTCCAACATCTCAACTGTGGACCACTTGAATGACTCTTCTTGAACTGCGATTGTCCATTCCCTTTGTTGTTGCCATGTTTTGAAGATCTACCTCGTTCTTAAACATTTAGGGTAGAACCAGATGTTTCCCCAAATAAGTTGTTTCACCATATATCTTCATCCAAAAGAAACCCTACTACGTCCTCAAACATTAAAATAGTAGACCCTGAAGAGTTACTGATAGCCATAAACAAATTGTCCCAGCTATTAGGTAGACTCAACAAAATTACAAGGGTTGAAACTTCATTGTTGAAAATAATTCCCACAGATTCTGATTGACTTGTGATAATGATGAAATCATTCAAGTGCTCCTCATAGACTTTGTTTGTGTCACATCCACCCAACCGGTACCCTATCCGGCATACCCGAGTGTGTGATCTACAGTCACAAATATTAAGTATCTAGGAAATCAACCTCCCACATTTACAATAATATAATCGAGAACAATATTAAATCAAAGTTAACTATATTAATCAAGAGATCAAGATAAGGTTCAAGAATACAATCAGAGTGCAAAAAAAAGGATACCAATAGAATAAATCAAATGTAGAGTGTAGCGGAAAATATACTCTACAGTAGCAGCGGAAAAGTAGATCAAAAGTAAAAGAAAGATTACAATTGGTTCCCAAAATGAAAGGGAAAACAAAACAAAACTAAGGTCTCATCGAATCTATAAAGAAAAATATCCAAAAGAGAAAGAGACGATGCCCATCGTTGGCACACAAGTGCTAGAATTGAACTAATCCTGATAAGCTCTAGTCTCCTACTGGTAGTGTAAAATCCGGCCTTATCCTAACCCTGACCCGGCCCGGATTTTATACTGTTACAGGTCCGAAGACCTGAAGTGGAGGTAGAAGAGACTTGTGGGCCCTCTTAGTTGAAGATTCGATGCTTGATCCAGAGCCCATGGACATTGACAATGATGCCCCTTACTTGAGCACATTGTCAGTGTTTAGTGAAAATCTGTGCATCAAAGAAGAATTAGTTGAAGCACCTATTGGACCCCCGTGATCAATCCGAAGGTATTTCTTGAAACTAGACTTGTTGATTGACTTGTAGGAGAAAACCCAACTCAATTCGGATTTGTCTAGCCTTCTAATTCCCTGTTCTAAGTTGCTGTCAAGCCTTGGTCGACTGGCTGGTCGACTGTCAGTCGACCAAGCAGTCGACCAGCAGTAATGAAATCCGAAAATTAACAAAATTACTTCCCATTTTGCCCCTACCTTTTTGGAACTCGTGAATGAGGACCTAAACTAATCATTGGCACTCCAGAGCACGAGGTTGGACACTCTCTTGGGCTTTTCTTGGTGTTTGTGAAGATCTTTGACTCCAATCATTAGTATTACACATCAATCATCAACTCAAGGTATGATTCCTTCTATTCTTCTTCTAATCTATTCATTTTTTCTATAAATTTATGATCTTAGGACTATGGTTGAAGTGCTGCAACCTTGCAAACACTTAACCATGAGTTTCCCCCTTTCAATTCCATGATCATCACCCCATTCTTGCTATGTTATGCTTCCATTAGGATTGCTTACATTTCATTACTTTGATTCCTTTCATTTCAACCTATTCTTGATTCAAAACTGATATGTAGATGCATGTTAGGTCTAGATTATTATGAATTTATGATTCTAACTTAATTCTTAACATTCACTTGATTGATTCTCATCATTCTTTACAATTCCAATTTGATTCTTGATAATTATCATATAGAACATAGGGCTTCGATTTGGGTATTTATAATTGGACCGTTGGATCATCATGAAATTTAGTGTGTAGTATCCAAATATTGTTATAATCACGCCCTCCAAATTTCGTGTCGATCGGAGCACTGGAAGGTCAGTTTCGGACCAAGTTTTCAATTCTGCCCATGGTTAACAAGTCTTGGTCGACTACCTTGGTCGACTGACAATCGACCAAGCCAGTCAACGTCAGTCGACCAAGCCAGTCAACCAAGAGATGGTAACATCCCTGTACTTGGCCGAATTGTTTCGTTTGACCTCCGATTCGATTGTTTTCTTCTCTGATGTTACTTGTATGTTGTCTAGGGTACCAACACTGACTTATGGGACCATTCTTGGTGATCTTTGATTTTTTTACGACTCGATTAAGGTAAGGATGGTCGTTAACTCAAGTACACTGATTATGTAAACATGCTTATACTTTGAGAACTCATTAGATATATTTCCTATGTGTACTCCGTAATCATGCATGACTATTATATGCATTTTTATCAGTAAATGTATGTTATATGTCATTCGGAATATCATGTTTAATTATCCTTCATGATTATGTATATGATTAATCATGTTATGACATGCCTTTAATTATATGATGAATTATTGATTTGATATGATATGATGAGATTGAGCTTGTGAATGACTACGTATGACTTGGGATTGGGAAGTGTCCTTCCGACACTTCTGTCCTTGGACATCACAGGGAATAGTATGGGATATTCTCCGAAGGTGTCCATCGACACTTTCCCGGGTTATTGGATGACATACATAGGATTGTCTAGGTGTATGGTTAGGATTTCCTTGTTGTATCAGACCCGAATCGGAAGGGTATTGAGACCAAATGACCCGTGGTAGAGTATGGCTGATGGATGCTCAAGACCAGTAACAACTCCGTGAGAGGACTTAAACCATACTGCGGATACCCGAAAGGGGCCATTTATTGGTAGGGTTGCAAATGGATAGACCTGGGCTCACGGGCGCTCAAGACCGGTAACCAACCCGTGAGAGGACGTGAGAGCTTCTTGTTTACCATTTGTGGATGACCAATAGGGTTGATGAGTCCGTAGGCCGAGTTGGTCGGTGCCATAGGATACGTTGACTCTAGTGTGAAGGATACGGAACTGATTTGGTCGGTGGCATAGGGAAAGTATCCGGATCTGACATGATACGACTGAGTAAAGGATGACTTGCATTGGGCTAGGCTTCGCCATGACATGCACCAATACTTATACCAATGGTGATGTGAGAGAGTGGTGACTTAATCCCCAACCATGGTTTGATGAGGACTTTACCCAATTACCCTGGCAAACCCAAGATATCTTGTATGATTGAGGGGGAGTGACAGTCGACCCAAAGAAGTATGGTGCTATGGCTTAAAGCATGTCTACCTTAGAGACTAGCATACTTTGGGTTAGAATCATATATCATCATTGTCTCATATCATATTGCATCATATCGTGACTTGTATCGAATGAATTGTGTATTATGAAATGACTTGCCTTGTTGACTTCTTCTGAACTCATTCCTTTCGTGCAATTTGTTAGATTATCCTGCAAGTGTAGAAGGCTCAGATGGCGCACTCTACGACACGAGCTATGATCCCGCATACTACCCTTCGGGTGATGGCTATGATGAGAGTCAGGAGTATTGTGCCGAGGAGGATTATGGTTCGTACCAGGGTTAGCCCCACCATGGTGAGGGAGCGGCCATGCTGGGTTCACTTCATCTACACTTATGAAGAAACAATCATTAGGATAGAAGAAAACTTTGCGTAGTGCCCCATCTCCCTGGATGACTGTTAAACATTTGGATATATTGTCTTTGACTCTTATGGATTTACTCTTGATACTGGTTGTAACTAAATTTGATTTACCATTTTTCTGCTATTATTGAAGGAGTGACTCCTGATCACTCTTTCCCTTTGAGATTACTTTATGTGAAATTAATACTTGATAAATTCCGCACTCTGATTGATTATCTTTTCTTATTCATTTGATCTGTTTATTGCTTACTTTAAACATTGATTATATTGTTCATGATTATGTTATCGTGTATGTGGGAGGCATGGCCACTCGATCTGGATCTTCGGGCTGTGGATCACATGCCGGGTATGCCAGATAGGATACCGGCTGGGTGGATGTGACAGGTAGTCTTCACCGTCGTAGTCACCGTAGCCAGTACCTTGGGTACCGTATGATTCATCAGCTTGGTCTCCATAATATTGACCATCATAATCATCAGTTCCCTGAGATAAGTCTAACAAAGATGTTGCAAAAATGTGTGAGTTCAAAAGAACTCAGCTAGGCAGTTCATTCCATAATAACATAATAACACATGATAGCAAATCATACATAATACAATATGATATGAAACAAACAATGCAGATATGCTTCTAACTCTATGTATGCTGGTCTCTATTGGCAGACATGCTTTAAGTTATAGCACCGTACTCCTTTGGGTAGGGTTTGAATCACTCTCCCTTAACCATCTCGGTATCTTGGGTTCTCCGGTTGGTAATGGGTCCTACATTCCTCTCGGACATTCCATGGAGTCCTGCATTCCTCTCGGACCTTCTGAGTACTGGCGTATGTCAAGGTTAAGCCTAGCCAAATGCAAGTCTTCTACTTAGTTATTTCAACTTAGATCCAGATACTTCCATTCCTCCCCTCTCGGGATCCTTTTCGGTATCCTTCACCCTAGAGTCAGCGTATCCTATGGCTACAACCAACTCGGACTACGGACTCATCAACCCGATTGGTCATCCACAAATAGTAAACAGGTAGCTCTCACGTCCTCTCACGGGTTGGATACCGGTCTTGAGCGCCCATGAGCCCACGTCTACCATTGCAACCCTACCAATGAATGGCCCTTTACAATGTGATCCATGTCCTCTCACGAGTTGGTTACCGGTCTTGAGCGCCCATAAATCCCCATTGTTGCCACAGGTTGCTTGGTCTCAATACCCTTCCGATCGGGTCTGATATAACAGGGACATCCTAGCCAAACACTTCTAGATGTGCCCTAGGTATGCCAACCACATATGACAAGAAAGTGAAAGTTCTACCTCGAAGTTTCAAAATTGGGGATTTAGTGCTCAAGAAGATCCTAGGAAAACCCACGGGGAAAATGAAAGCCAAACTACGAAGGTCCCTATTTTTTTGGTAAAAAAGGTATTTTCTATCTACTTCAAAAAGATAGAGTTCTAGTTGAACCATAAAATTAAGGTTTCATCATAGACAGTCCATGGATCTCATAAAAAGACTAGAGAAAATAATGATTCATTCTAGGGAAAGAAGAATAGAATTTCACAATCAAGAAAGGTGTTAGGGAGGATCCAACAAATAGAAGATAAATCATGGTTCCCAATTTGGATACCCTCTCATGAGGGGTTATCCAAGAGTTTTCTCCCAAAATCAACCACTAACAGATTCCCAAGTAGAAAGGGAAAAGATAACCACCCAACAATCATGGGGATACAAGGAAAGGTTGTAACACTGGTGTGAGACCTTTCTCACAATCACCAAGATAGGTAGAAAAATAATGAGGGAGTAAATCAAGATCTCAGGTAAGATCAATTTTAAGAACATCACCATATGGCTTCAAGAACATAGAAGAGGCCATTACAATAGTGTAATACCTTTCTCATAGTCAAGAGATCAGAAGAATAGATCAAAGAAGAAACAAATCAATTACTAACCTTTTTAGAAGAAGATTCGATGAAGAAACTCGAATGGATGCTTGGGGATCTTCCTTGGCTTTGAAGAAGAGGTTCTAGGGTTTTCCCACGTTCTCCAAAGGTTTAAAATTGATAATGAGTGAAAAACACGGAGTTCCCCTTTAAATAGAAAAAAAAAACCCTTAAAAAAAACTAGAGTTTTTACACTTTTGACTTTACTGTCACTGTTGGTCGATTGGCCAGTTAACCAATCAGTCGACCAATGCTATCAACAAGTCCAATTTAGGGAAATCAAGGTCCAAACCTTAATATCTTTGGATGGGCTTCTCAGAACTCATCAAACAACTTACCTAGCATGGAGGGATGCCTTCAAATCATGTCCAAATAGGCTTTAGGTCCAACAACCAGGCTCTCCTTCATCAATGTACGGTTTATTCTCCAACTTAGACAAAGTTTCCAAGTATGGAACACCATCATCAATTTCCATGGGTTATGGGTCAAACACCATGTCTTCCATTGAGATGGCCCATAGTTGCCTTCTACCTTCACTTCGGGTCTTCGGGTCTACAAACAACAAGGTTTCTGGGTTAGGGTTAGGGCTGGATTTCACAGTTTGAGACTTCTTCATATTGAATATAAAAAATAAATTTATCCCATATTGTACTAATTCCATACCGAATTGACACCCTTAGGTAAAATTACCGAAAAATTTCCCTTTTGGTCATGATAGTTCGACCTATCTTGAATCCAACAAAAGTCTGATTGGATCAAGAAGCTTCAACGCAGCCTAACTTTAGTTGACTTTATTTCTATTGGATTTTTTATTATGTTATTACTTTTGTTATTCCTCTTGAACTGTTCCCTTTCTTTCTCTTTTATTTGTGAATCATGACGAGATTATTTCAATATTGGAAACTACAGACATGAATTTTCATTTATTTTGTTTTTGGGAGAAAATTTTGAGAATATCCCAAAATAAATAGTGAGAACACAACACCCTAACAATATATCAAATTGGCAGAGACACCCCAAAATGTCTCTTAATTCGCTGTTTGGTCACATGAGTCTGAGGATTTCAAATATCTAGATATTTCAAATCTATAATGTCATAATTCATAATATTAATTGTTTGGTTAACATATGTGGAATGAAATCTGTGGGTTCATCCGTGTTTTTTGTGAATGCACAAATTTTTAGTGCCTTTATAGTAAGGATGAAATCTCTGTATTTTACCACGTACCCATAAAATCTACAGATTCACGTTTTTAGTATAAAAAGATGAATTACTAGATTTCATAAATCCATGGATTTTCACAACCAAACGGGTATAAATCTTGCATTCATGAATCCAGAGATTTCAAGTCTCTGGATTCATGTAATCAAACAGGTCCTTAAGTCATCTTTAGATAATCTCATAATTTTTAAATTGCCCTTAATGTATTGTGCTTTAACAATACTACCCTTAATCCCTTGCCGATAGGGGTGTAAACGGACTGGATTCAGATAATATCCTATCGGTTTTCAGACGGATTCTGTCGGATTCAGATGATAATCGGATAGCTATTTTCTTAAGTAGATTCTGTGAAATCCTCTAAATTTCTACCCCTTTAACCCATGGTTTTAAGACCAAGAACCTGGGCCTTGATTCGGTGACAATCGTGGACCATTCAATTCAAGCCCGAAGGATTGGAAATTGAACAAATGTTGGTAGATGACCCTTATAATGACTCAAAAACTCTCCTGGAGTTTAACTGAAGAGAGAAGATTAGTCTCGATGGTGTAAAAAGGGTGATCTTAGAATGTCCGTAGGTCAACTATGAAGAATCCGATTGACACGAATAAGGTATCAAATCGAAGATCGTCGAAAGACCTTTACAATGAGTCAAAAATCATCAAAATCAGAGTTCGTTTGGGGGTTCAACCATGGACCAGAAGTTTGGGCTGTTTGGGTGAACCAACCCCCATCCCATTTTCTGTTTAGGGGCAAAATTAAAAATTTGAATTTTAAGCCCTATTTATGTTTTATCTCATCCATAAACGCATTTTTGGAGGCTAGAAAGAGGCGGAGGCTTTGGGAAGAGGAGAAAGGAAGGAGAAGAGTATTTCTCATCCAATCAAAGGTGCTTTGCAACTCGAATCATTGCGGGAATACTACGAAAGGTTAGTTTTCTTTGACCCTTTTCTTTAATCATAGTTGGCAAGAACTTATCTTCTCTTCTTTTGTGGAGATCTTGAAAGGGAAGGTTGTTAGGTATCTTGGATGCTTTCCTTTTTTGTGTTAATGTCCCTTCCTAGTTTGTGGGAGTAATTTCTCTTCTCTTCTTTTGAGGGATCTATGGAAAGGAATAATGATAGTATCATACAAGCTTATCTTTTCTTATATTAATGTTTCCCTTGAGTATGGGAGTAATGGTAAGATCCCATGTTAAGGTTTACGCATTGTGACTCTCTAGGTCACCCACGGGTGATTTATGAGAGCCAAATTTGGGGCTTTTTGAGATGAGTTAAATTGAATAAAATTGAAGGTACCCGTAGGATCCTTTTGTTGTCAATTAGCTTTCCCCAAAATTTTGTTTCGTTTAGACTTCAAATTGGTGGCGAATTAGAGACCATTCACTAGTGAGGTTGAGAACTACCCTTTTTAACCTAGTTTTCAGATTTGGGTTTTCGTGGGAAGATTTTAGGATATCCTTTGAAACCCAAATTAGCTCTAATTTGTGATAATTTTTTTATTTTTTTTTGCATAAATAGGTTAATATATCTTTAATCACTAATTTGTGGGAGTGGATTCTTGGATTTGGAGGAAGAACAAAGTAAAAGGTGAGGAATATACTTAACTTTATATTACATGTGTAATGATGTTAGTTACTTTTCATTATTGATATCTTGTATTGCTTTAGTATTATCTTGTGGTTATTTTATGTCTTTTGTTAAATATGAATTGCTATAATTTATGTTTATTATTACTTCTGATGTTGCTCCTTGCTTTGAAATCAATTATTGTTGTTATGAAATGGAATGTGATTGTATGAGATGAGAAATATTATTATTTCCTCTACCTTGTATTTTCTACTAGGGTTGTGGGTTAACCCATTGCCCTAATGACATTATATGATTGCTTATATTGTGGTTGGGAATGGGGAATGCCATAGGATACTAGAGGCGGCGGCATGGGACGCATTCTTATGGTGTCCTTGACTCTTTCCCGATTACTGATTTACATATTTAGGGCATGTCTAGAAGTGTTTGGTTAGGTGACCTCATGAGTACTACTACCCTTTCGGCAGGGGTATTGAAGCCGGTTAACCCGTGATGTTAGTGGCTGGGTCCTGTGCGTCAAGCAGGCCCACTATCATCATAAAGAGGTAGGGTTGCATATAATAGATAATGGCTCATGGACGCTCAAGACCGGTGAAATGACCCGTGAGAGGACATGGAGATCATCCTGTCCATTATATGTGGATGACCACTGGATTAATGAATGGGGTCCAACAGATGTCTCCCATTGAGGATTCCATTAATAGGTGGGAAGGTATTGAACCAACAGAGCACTAGGCGTGAGGGGAAATATCTAGACCATATGTAGTACGAGACCGTATGACCTTGCATTGGGCCTAAGATTATCCATGACACGCGCCAAATCTTATACCAATGGTGATGTGAGAGAGTGGTGACCTAATCCCCGACCATGGCTTGACAGGACTTTACACAGCAACCGTGGAGAACCCAACAGACGTGCTTAAGTGCCGTGAGGGAAGAGTGATGAGACCGCCCAAAGAAGACTGGTGTATGACTTAATGCGTGTCTACCATAAAGACTTCATGATAGAGTTAGGAGTATAATCATTCACATATCATATTATTGTCATTAATTACATTATTGATATTCATGTTATATGTGTGGTGTGGAATCTTGAGAATGAATGTGTGATATGATGTTAAGTTGACCTCACTGAGTTTTGTTGAACTCATTCCTTTTATATGTCTTTTTCTATTAGATTATACTGCAGGTTATGAGGACTTCTTCCAAATGGAGGATTCGTTACTAGTATATCTTCTTGAAGGAGTGACTGAAGAAGAAGTGGACGCACATGGAGCTTCATGCCAGTATCAAGACTGTTCTTTTGGATTGGATTCCATTAGAGAACTATTTTAGTTTATTTTCCGCTGCGAATAAAACTACTCTCTTTTCTTTTCAAAACTCTGATGTTATACTTTTATTTTGAAGTAAGGGATGATTGTAACCATTATTTCAATTTTGATAACTTTATATGAGAAACTTGATTTATTATTGTCCATTTAATTATACTATATCATGTTTTGTATGTATATGTCACTGAACTTAGATCTTGCGGTGTATCACCCCCACGGGCATTCGGGTATGACCGGATCCGGCTTGGTGGGGTGTGACAGATTCTCCTAAATGGGCACGAATAGATTGAATACAAGTTTTTGACTACCTTTTTACATTTTACCTTTTTATTTGTGAGGGCTAGGTTTGAAATTTAAGAATTTAACAATTTTGTTAGCTATTTTAGTAGAAAATCTAGAAAAATAGTCACATATAATAGGTAAAATTTATAAAAATAAGAATAATAAATCTAAATAAGTAACTTAATTGGATAATTTTATCGGACGGATAATAATCGGTAAGAAATGGGTATACCATATCCGCATCCTATTAATAATCGAACGGATTCGGATACCCCTAAACGGATGCGGATGCAAATTTGGAAGCGGATTTCGGTTATCCATTTACACCCTTACTTGCCGATACCTTGGGATTGATTTGCTATACTTAAAAAAAAAGAAAAGAAAATGTTACTTCATAAGGTTGTTTTAAAAAATTTACTTTAAAGGGCTCCTATTTGGAAAATATATATTGGCTAACTACTTTATCTACAAAAAGGAAAGGGAAAATTACATGACTAATCATTTTTAGGTTTTCTTTTAAAAAAGTAACCACTCAATGTTTCACTTAACAAAACTAACTAAAATTAAGTTTGAGTTTACAAAACTAGCCAAAATAGTGATTTTTCATGCCTTTAACATTTTTAACCCCTAAAACTAGCCACATTGAAAAAGGAAAATCACTATTTTGTTCTAAAGGGGAAAGTCACTCATTTTTCATTCCCTTTGAACATTTTTACCCCTATATTGGTATGATTAATTTTAGGTGTAAAAATGTCTAAATAGATGAAAAATCACTATTTTGTCTAGTTTTGTAAACTCAAACTCAGCTTTAGCTACTTTTGTTAAGTGAAACATTGAGTGGTTATTTTTGTAAATGAAAACTTAAAACTAGCTAATCAAGTAATTTTCCCAAAAGGAAACTACCACCCATTTAATCTTTTTTTGTTATCTCCTAATAAAAATTCTAACCTTAACTAATGAAAATATCATTTAAATTTTTTTTTTTCTCAATACTCCCAAAATTTTGCAACCATTACTCATGTTTTCTAAAAGGGTAATTTTCATCTGGACCCCTGAGGTTTGATCATGTCATTTTTAGTTCAAAAAAACTGAAACTTTGCATCTGCCTCCCCTGTGCTATAGAAAAAGTCAATGTAATGACAAATTATCGTTTCTATGACCAATTTGCCCTTATTTTTTTTTTTTTTGGGTAATTTTCATTTGGACCCCCTGAAGTTTCGTTTATGACATTTTTAGTCCAAAAAAATTGAGACTTTGCATTTTCCTCCTTGTGTTATAGAAAATGTCAATTTAAGGACAAATTGTCACTTTTATGACCAATTTGCCCTTATTCTTTTTTTATTTATTTAATTACTTAACTGATTCAAGTACCCCTTAAGGATTTTTCTATAATGAATTAAAAGGGAGTCACGAGTTTCATGATAGGTGGGGGTGTGTATGTAAAAAAAATTAAATTAAAAAAAAAAGAGTAAGGGCAAATTGGTCATAAAAGTGATAATTTGTCCTTAAATTGATTTTTCTATAGCACAAGAGAGGCAAATGCAAAGTCTTTGTCTTTTTGGACTAAAAATGACATAAACCAAACCTCATGGGGTCCAAATGAAAATTACCAAAAAAGAAAAATAATAATAAATAAATAAATAACAAATAAGGGCTAATTGGTCATAGAAACGATAATTTGTCCTTACATTGATTTTTTTTCTATAGCACAGGGAAGGCAGATGTAAAGTTTCAGCTTTTTTGGACTAAAAATGACATAGACCAAACCCTCGGGGGTCCAGATGAAAATTACCCTTTCTAAAAAGATGTTAACGGATATACTCCTACAATGTTAGTCGTCATGCCTTATTTAAATATTCTTGTAATAATTTACTCCTATGATTTTTCTACCAATCCTCAGTTTTTTCTCTTATAATTACTCCAAAAAAGAAAAATAAAATATAATGGCTAGCAAAAATCATTGTCAGAATTTGAATTACGTTTAGGAAATATTGTTGTAAATTTTAAAATTTTCTGGCTTGTTTGGTTACATGAATCCAGAGATTTCAAATCTCTGGATTCATGAATCTGAGAATTATACCCGTTTGGTTGTAAAAATCTCTAGATTCATAAAATCTAGAGATTCACCTTTTTACACTAAAAACGTGAATCTATAGATTTATGGGTAAGGGGTGAAATCCAGAGATTTCAAAAAAGCTTTACATTTACACATTCACAAAAATCACGTCGATCAAATAATTTTTTAGGATGAATCCACAAATTTCATTCCACAACCAAACATCTAATTTTATAAATTATAACTCCATAGATTAAATTTCAAATCTCTAGATATTTGAAATCTCCAGACTCATTTGGTTACATGAGTATGAAGATTTCAAATATCTAGAGATTTCAAATCTATGAAGTCATAATTCATTAACTATTTGGTTAACCTGAATTTGTGGAATTTTTACTACAAAAAAAAAATTTCATAATAATAAAATTTAAAAAAATTTAAAAAAAAATCTGAAAATTTCATTATAAAAAATTGTTTTGGTCGATGTAATTTTTGTGAATGCGCAGATGTTTAGTGCTGATATGGAGAGATTATGATCAGACCGGGTTCATACCTGGTCCGACCCTCGACCCTGGTCGAGACGGAGAGATCCGACTCGCTCCCGAGCTAACCGGATCCGAAAGATGGCTTGCTGAAGAAGAAAGCTTATTCGGCTGCAAGCGCGCCCTAATCCTACTTATGGATTAGGGTAATCACCCTAATAATGGCAGACTCGAATTGACGGCTGCGGATAATCATTATCGAAGGGATAATCATCACATAACCTAAAGGTTATCTCAGGAGTCCTCTACTAGTCCAAACTAGTAGAAGTCCATTGCTCAACGGATCTAACTGTTAAGATCCAACGACTACCTGAAGAAGGCTCAAGTGCATCCAACGAAGGAGATTCGAAGGTACACTCTATATAAACCTCACTACCATACAAGGTGAGGGGAGGGAAAAGAATACTATCTGAGACTCAGGTTCAGATACATACTGATAGACCTAAACTATCAGCGATCTGCTATCTAGATCACCTTTCCCGATTCTTCATTCCTTAAGCTCTACGCTTCTAGCGAGCCGTTTGTGATTAAGTTCATCAACCGACTTCGCCTTCGGAGGTGGACTCCCGACCTCGCCGGTCGGGCCACATCCGACGCTTTCGTTTTGCGAGGACATCACGAGGAGATCTAAGGGCTGAGCAAATTTTGGACGCATCAATTGGCGCCGTCTGTGGGAAACAACTTGAAAAGCCATGGTGACTAGATCAGCAGCCGTTGCACAACCCAATTCCGGTGTTCAGATCCCTGGAGTGAATAATCCAGATATTCCCCAGGAAAGCCAAAATCCTATCGAGGTAGATGGTGGCCAGGGAGGACGTAATCCTCCTCCTGATACAATCCAAGATCAATTGGATCAGGTAAAGATTCAACTCTTGGAGGTGAGCCAAGCACTCCGCATGCTCACCGGACGAGTGGTTTTACCACAAGAGCCCGATCGGCGCGATTCGAGGGAGACGTGCATTGCCACGTGACCGAGAGATTGGCTGAAGACCGGAATATCGATCGGAATTTCCGTGAAGGAGACCGAGGACTTAGGAGGATCGATGATCAACCGAGGCGAGACGATCGGTTCGACAGACCGCAAGAGAGTACAACCGATTCAAACACAAGGTTGGATACGGGGGTAAGAACTCATTCACCCATTGTCGGAAGAACCGTTTGTGATGATCGAGCGATTCGCGACGAGAAGAATGCTCGGGAAGGACGGGCTGTTCGTGATGATCGAGTAGCACGGGATGATCATGTTAATCGAGGCCGTGTCATATCGTGATCATATTGCTGAAGATCACCCGACCCAGTTGGTTAGGAATTGGCCAACATCAATGAGAAATTAGGGCGGTTGGCTAAGGGAAGAATAAGCGAGGATATTTACTCGGTCATTCGGAAGACTCCCTTTGCCGAGACAATTGCGGGATATCAGTTTCCCCGTAACTTCCGTTTGCCTACCTTTTCAACATTCGATGGCTCCAGAGATCCAACAGCTCACATCGGCTATTACCAACAGACCATGTTGATTTATGCAGGGTTTTTGGTTCATCACTTACCGGAGCAGCACAAAAGTGGTTTTCGAACCTCCCCTCCGGAAGGATCGTAAACTTTGACGAATTGGCGCGCCAATTCATAGGGCGATTCCGAGTGGAATACGAGGTCAAGAAAACGGAAGAAACCTTGTTTCTTGTCAAACAAGGAAAGAGCGAATCAATCGGAGAGTTTACGAAAAGATTCAACAAAGTGACGATGGAGATAGAAAATTTGGATGAACAAGTAGCCACAAGCTGCTCTATTCACGAGACTCACTAATCGGAAACTCCTGGAGTTATTACTACTGGATATGCCTGCGACTTATCTTTGAGTTGGTACGGAGATGCCGAAGCGGGCTGAAGTCATGGAGATTCTAGATGCGCGCCAAGGAGATAATAAAGTCTCCAATAAGGAACAGAAGGCTCCTGAGCGAAGCGAAGCCAAAGAAAAATGTTCGTGATCGGGTTGGAAAATCTCAGCCTTGGCGCCAAAGGTCCCCGGTAAAAGTGAGTACACTCCATTGAATGCTCCTCGGGCTGATATTTTAAATATCCTCAAAAGAAAAAAATATTTTAAAGTGGCCACCTAAAATTCTTTTGAAACCCGGAGAGCAGCGGGATCGAGAAAAGTATTGTCGATTCCACAAGGACTATGGTCATTATACTAATGATTGTCGTCATCGAAGGCGGATATTGAGAGATTAATATCTCGGGGACATCTGTCCGTTTCGTTAGCAGAAGAAGGGAGGAGCCACGTGAGCCACGTGAGCCACGTGCGGCTGCTCTGAAAAGGGATTGTTCGGTTAGTTCGGAACGATCAAGGGAGGCCCCGAAATCTAAGAAGGGCAAGGATGTGATTGAAGCTACTCGGTCACCAATCCTTACCATCTTCGGGGGACCAGAGCCCGAATCACTCGGAGTCGAAAACAAAATCCAAATTTGTTGGAACCGGAGAGACGCAGAAGCGGAAGAAGCTAAATGGTGAAGATTCTATCACCTTTAGCGAGGAAGACGAAAGAGATGTTTGTTTACCTCATGATGATGCTATAGTCATCAAGGTAGAGATTGCACGACGGGAAGTGCATAGAGTTTTGATTGATACGGGTCTGCAGCTGACCTAATTTCCTACGAAGTGTATCAAAAATTGAAGGTGGATCGGGAATTGATGAAACCTTCATCCACACATCTATATGGTTTTGCAGGGTCATCTGCAGTGGCGGAAGGATCGGTCCACTTGGATTTATCCATTGGAAGTTTTCCTAAGGAAACAACTATCCGAATCAAATTTTTGGTGGTTCGGGAACTGCCAGCTTATAATATGATCCTCGGGCGACCATCTTTATCCCAAATAGGTGCTATTGTTTTGACAAAGCACACTGAAGATAAAATTCCCGACTGATATGGGAATTGGTCAAGTCTCCTCGACCCGGAAGATCTCTCGGTGGTGTTATGTTGCCTATTTAAAAGACAAGGAGGGCCCGAGGAAGGTAAGCTGCCCTCCCCATAGAAGTTCGAGATGATCGGGAAGAGACGAGAGATGCAAAGACCCGAACCGGTGGAGAAAGCTGGAACAAATCCAGTTGTGTACCGAGGATGAGAAAAAGATTACTTATATCGGGTCGAGCAGCATTTGGAAGAATTTAAAGATGAGTTGAAGTTTTTCTTCACCGGCGAATAAAGATGTATTTGCATGGTCTGCGAGGACATGCCCGGAATCGATCGGGCCATTGCGAGCACAAACTACGGATAGACCCTAAGGCGAAACCGGTGATACGAGAAAAGAAGAAATTTCTCCATTGAAAAGTATGAAGCCGTTCGAAGCGAAGTTGAAAAACTTAAGAATTCTGGTTTCATAGAACCAATTGAGTGCCCAACTTGGTTGGCCAACGTGGTAATGGTAAAAAAGGCAAATGGGAAGTGGAGGATGTGTACGGACTACACGAGATCTTAACAAAGCTTGCCCAAAAGATTGCTACCCGTTGCCTCGGATTGACCTCTTGATAGATGCGATTGCAGGATATGAAACTTTAAGTTTCATGGATACCTACTCGGGGTATAATCGGATCCTTATGAATAAGGAGGATGAGAAGTATCTGGCTTTCATGGCTGATCGTGAGAGCTATTATTACAAGGTCATGCCTTTTGGCACTGAAGAATGCGGGAGCAACATATCGGAGGGCCGTCAACAAGATTTTCAAAGAGCTGATAGGAAAGAATGTTGAAGCTTATGTTGACGACATGCTAGTGAAAAGCTTTACAAAAGCAAATCATATTGCAGATTTGGTAGAGGTATTCTCGATCTTGCGGAAACATCAAATGAAGCTAAACCCCGAGAAAATTGTGCCTTTGGAGTCTCCTCGGGCAAATTTTTGGGCTTCATGGTATCACGAGAGGGAATTGAGGCTAATCCTGCCAAAATACAAGCTACGATTGATATGGAGGCTCCCAAAGCTGTTCGGGATGTGCGGTGTTTAACGGGGAGAGTTCTTTGCTTTAAATCGATTCATCTCCAAGTGCGGAGAAAAATGTTTGCCTTTCTTCAAGGCACTTAAAGACTGAAGGGCGATAAGGAAGCGAAGTGGACTGAAGAGTGCCGAGAAAGCTTTCGAGGAATTAAAAGAAGCACTTGGACAACCACCGATCTGTCCGGACAGAGAAGGGGAAATATTACAGCTATATCTAGCGACGTCCCTTTCGGCGGTCGGTGCGGTACTTGTTCGGGAAAAGATAAAAAACGGTGGCCGATTTACTATGTAAGCCACATGTTGCTAGATGCGGAGACAAGATATTCACAGATTGAGAAGCGAGGCTCGGCTCTCATGATGGCCGCCCGGGAAGCTAAGGCCATATTTTCGGGCTCATCCAATTGAGGTGTTTACAACTTTTCCTCTTAGTAAAGTTCTTAACAAACCTGATTTGTGCGGAAGGATGGTGTCTGGTCGGTTGAACTCGGCGAGTTCCAAGTGAGCTTTAAGCCCGAGAACTGCAATCAAGGCTCGGGCATTAGCCGACTTTGTAGTAGAAACTCTTGCACCGAGTGGAACCCACCATTGAGGATCCCATTATACCAACCACTTGGGAGGTATATGTGGATGGTTCGAGTAATAAAGATGGAGCAAGAGCTGGAATTCTATTAAAAAGTCCAGCGGGATTTATTATTCGATATGCTTTGAGATTTGCATTTGACGCAAGTAATAACGAAGCGAGAATATGAGGCTCTAATAGCGGGACTTCGGTTGTCAAAAGCATTATCTATTGCAGATGTTACTATTTATAGTGACTCTCAACTTATAGTCAACCAAGTCCGGGGGAGTATGGTATTAAAGAACCACGCTTGCGAAATATCAAGAGATAGTGCGGGCATTTCAAAACCAATTTCGGAATTTGAAGATATCTCGGATTTCGAGGAATGAAAATTCGGTGGCGAGATGAGCTATCCCGACTAGCCAATGCCAAGGAAAAGAATCTAGACCCTTCGGTCTACATTGAAGAGATAACTTTTCCAAGTTATCATGAGAAAGAAATTTCTTATATTGAAGCGAACGTTGCTTTGGATGGATCCAATAATCGAGTATCTAAGGGATGACAAATTACACGAGGATCCGGTAGAGGCAAGGTTGATCAAGATTCGATCAGCTGGATTTGTCATTCGAGAATGGGAGACTATACAAAAGATCTTATCTTTGGACCCCTTATGAGATGTATAGGCCCCGAAGGAGCAAAATCAGCTTTGGGTGAGGTTCATGAAGGAATTTGTGGAGCTCACATGGGTGGACGAGCCCCGGCTCACAAAATTCGAGACTTGGGTTATATTGGCCTAAGGTCCAAGAGGCTGCTATGGAATACGTTCGTCGATGTGGTAACTGTCAAATTCATGCTACTGATATCGAAGCGCCCGGCGGAAACTATGACTTCAATTCTAAATCCCATTCCCTTTGCAATGTGGGGAATTGATATCATGGGCAAATTCACCAAGGCATCGGGCGGACGGGAATATCGATAGTAGCAATTGATTACTTCACAAAATGGGTAGAAGCCGATTGCCTTTGGCGGCAATTGCGAGAAGAAAGTGGAGAAATTTGTGCTTGAATCAATCATATATCACTTTGGGATTCCAAAGATTATTGTCACTTGACCATGGTACTCGGTTCGATTGTCCACAATTTGAGCAATTCTGTGGAACATATATGATTGAGCATCGTATGTCCTCGGTGGCATACCCCCAAAGCAATGGACAGGTAGAGGTTACTAACCGAACGCTCTTGGAAGGAATAAAGAGAAGACTCGAAGGTGACAAAGCTTCTTGGGTCGAAGAACTTCATAATGTCTTGTGGGCTTATAGAACTACGGTTCGAACACCCTGGGAGAAACTCCATTCAGGTTGGCATATGGATCCGAAGCATTGGCACCAGTGGAGATAATGGCGGGGACATTACGGGATCGTGAGTTCGAGGAAAAAGCAAATGAACAAGGGCTGCTTGATAGTCTTGATTTGTTGGACGAAGTTCGGGCAAAGGCAATAGCACGAACTCAACATTATCAAAGAAGGATAGCGTCTCATTATAATACTCGAGTGAAGAATCGTCGGTACTTAGCCGGAGATTTGGTGTTGAGAAACACCCTAGCTTCCGACCCGCGTCACCAAAGAAAATTAGACCCTTCCATGGGAAGGACCTTATATGGTTGTGAAACCGGTCGGTTTAGGAGCTTACAGGCTGAAGAACATCAACACCCAGAAAGAGTTGGATCGTTCGTGGAATGCTAGGCATCTCAAAAAGTTTTATCCTTGAGGATGATTTCAATTTTGTTCGCGATGTAATCATTTTCAACTCAATCAATGCAATTTTTGGCTTTCAACAAACTATCTTTTGATTGGGGGGCATCATACACCACATTCAAGAACAAGATCCAACTATAAGGCATCGGATGAAAATTCGTGTGGGTCCTTCAACACTTATGGAAATTTTTGGACTTTCTTAAGTCGAGGCATCGGATGAAAATCCGAGTGAGTTCCTTTTGCAAGGCGTCGGTTTAAAACCCGAGTAAGTTCCTTCAAGACTTATTGAATTTTTGAATTATCCTTAAGTAAAGGCATCGGTTTAAAACCCGAGTGAGTTCCTTCTCAGACTTATTGTATTTCTCCGGAAATCCTTAAGTAAAGGCATCGGTTTAAAACCCGAGTGAGTTCCTTCTCGGACTTATTGTATTTCTCCGGAAATCCTTAAGTAAAGGCATCGGTTTAAAACCCGAGTGAGTTCCTTCTCAGACTTATTGTATTTCTCCGGAAATCCTTAAGTAAAGGCATTGTTTCAAACAACTAAGACCTAATGCAACATCGATTCAAGTGGCTAGCAAAGTTCAAGATAAAGTTAATTTCTTATTTCTTCAAAAGATCCAAAGAGGCCAGTATCAAAACAATTACAAGAGCTGGATACAATCTTCGGTCAAAAAAGAAAGTCATCATAGGTGATTGTTGAGAAGTTATACAAGATCAACGCGACTTTGCTAGAACAAACATATGAGTCAACCATTGGTGGGGATTCAAGGAAAAGAAGAGAAGAAATGAGGATTACAAAAATATTTCGGTATGCATAAAATCCTCCGCAATTTCATACTCTTTGTCCGGGAGAAGCATGGTCCTCGACCAAACTTGCATTCGGGACAACCTCGTCATAATTGACTTCTTCGGGGGGAGAATAAACGGGAGAATCTTCCGGATAATGCATAATATCTGGATCGGAAGGTGGAGGATCAATCTTATCCTTGGTCCGGTCGGGAGGAGGAATACCCGGGTCGGTAAATACTTCGGGATGGCAAACAACCTTGTAGGGAGTCGTATCAAAATGAGGATCCTTCCTTAATATTGATTCCCATATGCCCGTTCTCCACCATCCCGATGCGCTTTGCAAGTTATAAGCATTCAGCATATCAACAAAAGGCTTCTTGTGTAAATACTTGAAGACGAGGCTCTGCGAACATCGGTTGGAAGGGATTCGGGCAAAGGAACGACGGCTTGCCTTTCGGGTAACGTTTGAGATCCTTTGGCTCCCGACTTTCCAAGCTGTTCGCTCCGATCGCCGGATCTTCTCCCTGGCATCATCCAAGTCGACCGAAGACGACCAATCATCGAATTTTTTTCTCTGCCACCTCCCAAGCTAGATTCCGAAGGCGAGCAATCTCAACATCTTTAGCTTCGGAGATTTCCCGAAGCCTAGAAACTTCATTGCTCAATCTCTGAGCCTAGTGCTTGCTTCCACTTGGTTGTGGAAGTTACCGGCAAGACTCCTGCAAACAACTTCCGAGTTAACGAGGAGCGAGAAAAGTAATTTTTCAGAATCGAGAGGATAATGAAGAAAGACTTACATCACCGGTGACTTCGTAAAGACTTCATCTGGAAGTTTGGAAAGAAGCTGCGCTCTCGGGAAGTCATTCGAGTAGCGGTACACCATTCCAACGCTCTGTCAAACTCGTTTGACACTAATTCGGCGAAGGATGAGAAGGATGAGCTACACCAAGAGAAGGATGAGCTGCATCACTTGTCACCCGATGGCGCTTCCTAGTGGCAAAATCCTCCAAATCGGAAGGAGAGGAGGAGGATGCCAAACAAGCACTGGAGTTGGAAATAGGAGCAGCACCTGCTGGGACCACACCTTCATCAGACGCCAACATAGTTGCCTCGGATGCCCGAAGAGTCTCTTTCGGGGGTGCACCATGATCTCACCAGCGGGGGCGTCGGCAGCACCATCGGCAGCGGAGTGATCAAGATCTTCCTGGGAAAGACGAGCGATCACTTCGGGCAAAGGAGGCGCGAGGACGACATCAATAGAAGCTGTGGGAATCGACTTGAAGATTCACCGGCAGCGATCGCCTTACGCTTGGAGGATTCACTAGCTGAAAACCACCACTGGCCCCAACCACCACCGACGGAACTATTTTCTTGCAAGATTTTGCTCTGATAAAGTTCGGGTTGATCTTGGGAGCCACTATGCAAACAAACAAGCAGTATCAGTACAGAAATAAACGACAACAAACCCAAATAACTAAACCCCAAGTATAACTACTGTGCAGTTTACTTAGGGGGGAAGTGGGGAAAGAGATGAGTAATCAAGAAACTCACTTGTTCAAAAGTTGATAGAGCTATTGTTGGAGTACGAGGAATACGGAAGCGAGCCGAAGGACGAAAGGTCGCTTTAACACTTTAGCAAATCTAACTTGCGAGAAGACGGGATAGATGGAGAGTACCCACGAAGGCTTTAAATAGCCTCAGGTATTAAGACGACGGTTGAAGGCTAAGGACAATCGACGACTTAGATCGAAATGACGCTTCGAAATCCGCAAAAAGCAAGATCAACGGTCGGAGGGATGCCACATGGAAACATGTGGAAGCAAGCACCTGATGCAGAGATACCTCCAATCATCGCACCGCCATTAAAATAATGGATGTATTTCCGATTCATTGAAAACAGTGAATGGTATACAAAGGCAAGAAAACGTTTGAACTTCGCAGAAGGGAAACGTGCGGACTTTGCAATAAATGAAGTAGTGGAGAAGATTAATGCATCTTCCCGAAACGCATCTTCACAATATTTCTACAAGATTATTATTCGGCAAGGAATGTAAAGTTAAGTGATGAGTTTTATCATTAATACTTTGATATTCAAGGCAAGATTTCGGCAGCAGACGGGGAAATATAAAGGCCAACATGAGAAAGAAATGTCTATTCATTAAACAGAGGGTAAATCTGTACAAAAAGATAACTCCCTAAGCCTTTTCTTCATTGTTGCCCAAGGGACCCTGGTCGGGAGGACTTTTCTCAGGATCATGAGAAGAGCCTTCCTCAAGAATGGCATCGGCTGAGTCCTCTACAGCAGCAACTTGAGACTCGGCTTGTGATTTCTCCTCTAGAAGTGCCTGCTCGTCAGCCAGGTATGCCTCATATTGAGGGTCAGCTGGAAAAGGATCATCTTCTTCCACGAGCCCGGTCGGGAGATCCATACCAACTTTCCCGAAGACCTCTTTGTGGCACACCTCATGAAAAGGAGCAGTGTCGAAGGCAGGGATTGATCCGAGGATTCGCTCCCAAACGTCGTTCTGCCCCAAGCGATAAGCTTGAAGGTTGTAGATACCTAGCAGCTCGGAGAAAGGTACGTTGTTCAGGTATTTCCGAACACACTCCTTCCGAAGCTGTGGCTTTATATGCTCGGGCTTGCTAGGGATCGCCAACTTCAGATGTTCTTCGAGCTCCCTACTTTTGAATTCAAGCCTGTCACCAAACAACGTGGCAGCTGCTTTTTGCTTCCTGGCCTCGCGCTCGGCAGCAGCGGCACGAATCTTCGACGCTTCGAGGGCCTCCTTGAGGGAGATCACTTCTTCCTCATGCTTTTTCTGCAGCTCCACGGCAGCTGCAGTCAGCTAGTCTATTTCAGAATTGGCTTTCGCCAAATTCTCTTCACAGGATTGCAGCAAGGAGCTGGTGCGACCAACCCGGCTCAATGCTTCCATGTGTTGATAAAAGCTCAACACAGCATTCCTGGGAAGGCGGAAAATATCAGAAGAAGTCATAAGGAATTATGAAAAAATAACTAAGCAAGAAGACCGGTACCTTGTAGATTGACTAACAAGGGAGGTGTCATCTAGGGCTTCAAATTCCTGGCGATCAGAAGGAGCAAGACTGAGGGAGCTCCATTCTGTAGCTTTCTCGGGATCCCGAGTCACCCTGTCGGTCAGCTTCAGGGTCCACTGGGGGGTGAAGACCTCCTCACCATCCGTTGAAGCTTTGGATTTTTTATTGGAGGGAGCATCAATTGTGTCATGCCTCCTCTTGGTTCGAGCGGAGGAAGAGACATTAGACCTCTCCACCATCGGTTTCTTCCCTTTACCCGAAGCATCAGCCACGGGCCTGATATTCCTGATACCCCTATAAGAGGGGTCGGGAGAGGGAATATAAGCCTCTTGATCTACGATCAAGGCTCTGGGCGATCGTTGCTCGGCTGTCACAACGGCCCTAGCGGCCTTCACCCGTAGGCTTTCAGGGTTCATTCTTGGAGGCACTGCAAAGAAGAAGGACAAGAGTCAGAATTAAAGACATATCACTTCAGTCAAATTAAAGGATGGTGGTTAGAAGCTCACAATGAGCCAAGCCCCGATCTTGAAGGATGGAGTTATACTCCACTTCAAGTCCATGTATCTCTTGATACCACGGAATGGATTTGATCTTCACGATGGCCGCCTCGTCTTCTCTGGATAAGGGAAGGCCTCGGTTATTCTCGGAAGAAGAAGTACACCTCCTCCAGGTGGTTGGGAAGTTAAGATCTGATGGAGGCGCTCGACAGAAAAAGTATCGTTCGCGCCATCTTTTGTGGTTAGAAGGGCAAGTTCCTTTGACAAGGATGTTGCCCCTCCAATCAAGTTCAGCCTTATTGCGTTTGGACAGAAAAACCCATCCGGGAGGATGGGAGATAGAAAGAACATGAAAATGTACAAAGAGAGAAAGAGATGGCGTAATGCCAAGTTCAAAACACAAACCCAAGAAGCCGACGATGAGACGCCAGCTATTGGGGAGGAGCATCCGGGACAAATGTTCCAATGATTCGAAGCTGCGGAGAACAAAGGATTAAAAAGGGAAAGCGAACCCCGCTTTCCGGTGCATCTATATAAAGAGAAAATTCACCCGAAAGGGATGAATCAACCCTCTCATCAGGGTGGGGAGCCCTAACCTGATATGAGGAAGGAAAATCAAAATCTTGGACAACTGAAAGAAGGGTTTCCTCATCGTAAATGGAGGGAGCAGAGCCGGGTCCACCATCGGACCCGGAAGTTTGAGGCTGCCTAGAAGACTCGACAATCTTGGAAGATCCGGACTCGAGAAGGACGGGAGAAGTTTCGGTTTTTCTTTCAAAACCTTTTGAGAAACTTCAGCGAACTCGCGCCGGAGGACGATTAGGGTTTTGTTATCACTATCCGACTGTTCGGGAGCGGGGAGAAGCAAAAGCCTCACTACTATTACCAACATTGGGTACCGAGAGAAGCCCTATCGTCCGCCATTACTTGTTTCAAGTAAACTACAAAAAGAAAAAGACCAGTAAACTTACTGATTCGGTGAGGCGGAAGCTTGAGAGCGAGGAAGGCGCGAAAGCGAACAACAAAGGTTCAAATTCCAGACAGGAAGAATGAAACCTACGAAGACAACGAACCGCTTTTAAAACTCCCGCACGAGTGTTCGGGAATCGAACGATCGAGATTGATTCAAAATCAGCGATCAAGATTGAAAGACGTTTTGAAAGTTTGAACTCACGAATCCGAAATAGGCCTTCGGAAACCGTCGCTTGGATGACATGAGCCACGACAGATCAACTGCAAGGAGATATGTGGCCTTACACTCACAACGCTCGAGGAAAAGTGACCACCGCATTAAATGTGATATGACATTTAATGAAGCACGCAGAGATTATCACCGACGACGAACCCGAGTTAAAAACCAAGCCCTCGGGATCAACCGAACGCTTGGTGCGGGGGGCTCGTGATATGGAGAGATTATGATCGGACCGGGTTCATACCTGGTCCGACCCTCGACCCCGGTCGAGACGGAGAGATCCGACTCGCTCCCGAGCAAACCGGATCCGGAAGATGGCTTGCTGAAGAAGAAAGCTTATTCGGCTGCAAGCACGCCCTAATCCTACTTATGGATTAGGGTAATCACCCTAATAATGGCAGACTCGAATTGACGGCTGCGGATAATCATTATCAAAGGGATAATCATCACATAACCTAAAGGTTATCTCAGGAGTCCTCTACTAGTCCAAACTAGTAGAAGTCCATTGCTCAACGGATCTAACTGTTAAGATCCAACGACTACCCGAAGAAGGCTCAAGTGCATCCAACGAAGGAGATTCGAAGGTACACTCTATATAAACCTCACTACCATACAAGGTGAGGGGAGGGAAAAGAATACTATCTGAGACTCAGGTTCAGATACATACTGATAGACCTAAACTATCAGCGATCTGCTATCTAGATCACCTTTCCCAGTTCTTCATTCCTTAAGCTCTGCGCTTCTAGCAGAGCCATTTGTGATTAAGTTCATCAACTGACTTAGCCTTCGGAGGTGGACTCCCGACCTCAGCGGTCGGGCCACATCTGACGCTTTCGTTTTGCAGGACATCACGAGGAGATCTAAGGTCTGAGCAGATTTTGGACGCATCAAGTGCTTTTATAGTAGGGTTGAAATCCAGAGATTTTACCCCATACTCATAAATCTATAGATTTAAGTTTTAGTATAAAATGATGAATCTCTAGATTTCATGAATCCAAGGATTTTCACAACCAAATGAGTATAAATCTCGCATTCAAGAATCCAGAGGTTTTAAATCTCTAGATTCATGTAAGCAAATAGGCCATTAGTAATTTACTCCTAAAAGCTAATAAAAAAAAAGATTATTCCAAATTTGTAATTATTTATTTTGGTAAAAATTAAAGATACAATGGATAAAAAAGATATTTGTAAATTTTTTATTATTCCTCACTACATTCTCTCAATAAACCACTACCAACTTCCAATTTTTTTTGTTAGGACTTTAGAGTATATTGATGTTTCTATGTTGCAATACAAAGAATAGGATATTACTATAATTTTTAGTTTTTAGTATGCAAATACTACTAAGGATATATATGTTTTTCCTTTAATCAATTTACCATTCTAACAAAGAAAGAAGGAGTCATGGGTGGGCTAGGGTTTGTAAAAACTCTATGCAACCTGACCCAGTACCACCCCTACTGGTCACCATGTCTGTTTAGAAGGATTCACAATTTCATTTGGTAAT
Organism: Hakea prostrata; assembly: GCF_041222555.1. Classification (NCBI taxonomy): domain Eukaryota; kingdom Viridiplantae; phylum Streptophyta; class Magnoliopsida; order Proteales; family Proteaceae; genus Hakea; species Hakea prostrata. The sequence continues at coordinate 27,343,185 of NC_142603.1, forward strand.
AGAACTTTATTAATCACTGAGTAGAACTCGTGGGTGGAACAAATTCAATACCCATGGAGGCATGGAGCAGGAATAGGAGTCGGCAGTGCCCCTCTCCTCCTCCGACATAAGATACGGGAAAATTAAGTGAAAAAAGAGGATAAATATACAAGATCTACTATATACTACAAGAAAAGCTATTAGGCATACCTTACACCAGACGTATATTGAAGAAGATTCATGCAAATCTTGAATGCCAAATCTGCAGAATGACGAAGCATTCTCCAATCTCCTCGTCTTTCTACCATACCTCTTTCTTGTGGAGAGAGAAGATAACAAAAAAACTTGAGAGATTGGAGGGACCCCATCATAGCTATTTATAACAGCAATCCCAAACCCTAGTCCACTTCCACAATGGACTGGTTTGGCCTATTTCAAACCTAATGGTAGTGCATCGGCCTAATGTGTTGAGACTCCCATCAATTATTAACTCCAGTAATTAATCCAAGCCTATATATAGAAACAAAACAACATTATTAACATAATTACAGTAGATGATGTTGGTGTTTGTCAATAGGAGACATCCTATCTACTGGAATCTCACTCTATTGGTGTTTGTCAATTGGTGGTGGTGAGTTTTCAATTTTTTTTTTTTTTTTTTTTTTTTTTTTTTGCCCAACATGGTGGTATTCTTTCTGCTGCTAAGACTAACAGGTCCCAGCTTTGATCAGAACTTCTCACTTAGGCAATTAAATAATTTGCTGAAACCAACCCATATTCCAACACAGAACAGTACACCTCATGCCCCCATTCACCGGATGTTAACGTAGTGTGAGCAATACCATGTAGAAACCCAAAGACAACGGCAACTACAAAACTATCTGTATTGGTAAAATTCACCTGAGAAAATTTTCCAAATACTATATGGAATTTCCAAATAACAAGAAAAAACTATACTTTCCCCAGTGTAAAACAGTTCGGAATTAGCCAGTATCAGTCCCAAAAACCCACCTCACCCAAAATAGAAGATATGAAGAATGGGGATGGCAGACAGTTCCCTCTTTCTGTATATGCATGCATGCAGGAAAATTGCAAAAATCTCTTTAAGTTGGTCAACCTATCAGTGCTCAACACAAGGCTTTTCACTTTTATATAAAGCCTCATCTTCCTTCTTTGGGTCCTTACTAGCTTGACTGAAATCATCTTTCACAGATTTAATGGCTGCAGATAATAACAAAGGATAGCCAATTCTCGGGTTAAAAAAAAAAAAAAAAAACCATAAACAGTTCATTGTTTCATCCCCAAACTTTTTTCTTCTTTTTTCTTTTCGGGTCATATTAAGACATTGATACAACTAATAGAAGAAATATCAAGTTAATTAAGCGAAACCCAAGTTGGTTTGCCCAAAAAAAAAAAAAAAAAAAACAACTCTCCTGGAAAGATGAGTTAGCTTAAATAATGATGCTTTGCTCTTCTGGCATGGTTAGGCTGCAATTTAAACAATAGACTGCAGATAAGGGATAAGGGATAAGGGACTTCAGTTCTCTGTGTGCTCTCTAACCAGCCACAGAGGAGCCTAGGGATGACAAAAGACATCACATTATTAAGGATGATAGACCGTCAATATGAAATGTAATCTCATAGTCCTTTCATATTCTGTATATGTACATTGATTATATATATACGTGTCTTATCTCTCTTAGAGATAAGAGATTCCATTTACTTTAATATGATATCATGAGCACGGCTATTTCTCTGTGGTTATTGAGTCTTGGTTCTTGCGTTCTTTTCTGTTTTTCTTTTTGAGTTCTTTTCTAGGGTTTGCTCTCTGAGTTTTTCGTTCATGGCTTTTGACTCCGTCACTTCTGCTCCTTCCGTTTCTGCTACAACATCACCAATTGCAGGATCAATTCCATTCTCAAGTATGCATCATTATCTTACAATCAAGTTGTCCGGTGAAAATTATCTCATATGCAAATCTCAATTTCTACCTATTCTCAACACTTCTGGATTTATGAGTCTTGTTGATGGTTCTCAACTACCTCCATCACCGTTCTTGGATCCTATTGCTGCAAATCCAGTGGTAAATCCGGCGTCTCACTCGGAATCATCAAGATCAAGTTCTCCTCAGTTGGTTACTATCTTCTTTGATTGATACGGTTCACTCGCAAGTTGTCGGTTTGCGTACTTCTCGCGAGGTTTGGCAAGCTCTGGCTTCCACTTATGCCTCTGCATCTCAAGCCAGAGTTATGCAATTACGGATGCAACTCCACACGATTCGAAAAGGTTCTGATTCTATGTCTGCTTATCTGTTAAAGATCAAGAAGTTTTCTGATGCTTTGGCTTTAGCTTCACAGCCCCTCTCTGAATCTGATCTATCTCTTTACATTCTTGGTGGTTTGGGGTCCGATTACCAAGCTTTTGTGACCTCTGTCGCAACTCGTGATACTCCTGTCAAATTGGCTAATCTACATGGTTTGTTGTATTGTGAAGAAATGCGTGTTGCAAATGCTTTTCAGGATCTTACAAATTTGTATGTAAATTTGGCTTCCACCACTTTGGATTCTGGTTCTTCAAGAATATCAAGAAATTCCCCTGTTTCTCGCCAATTTTCTAGCACTCGTGGACTTAGATCTTTTGGTCAATCCGGTAGAGGGAATTTTCAAGGAGGGCGACCCACTGGTAGATCTAGCTATTCTCAAGGTCGCATATATTGTCAATTGTGCTATAAACCAGGTCATCATGCCAGAATTTGTTATTAACTTTCACAAAATTCTAGTCATGGTGCTATGCCCTTTTCACCTCAAGCTCACACTACCTGGTCATCCTCTTCTGTCACATCCTCCCAGCCGGTACCCTAACTGGCATACCCGAGAGTGTGATCCACAGCCCGAAGATCAGGTATCGAGTAATCAACCTCCCACATAAACAATAACATAATCATGAACAATAATAATCAATGTGCGAAAGATAAACCATAGATCCAAATAAGGAAAGAATGAATCATATATAAATCAGAGTACTAAATATAATCAGAGTATCTAAATCAGATAAGTAAAGTGAGGCGAAATCCCACTCTACAACCAGCGGAAAAGTAGTTCAAAAAGAGAATAAACATGATAGAATCTAATCCCAATAGCAGGTACAATAGGTAACTAAATTGTTCTCAATCTTATAGACAATATCCCTATAAGTATAAATCTCATAATGGCACAAGGGCGCTTCCACTCTATGGTCGGACTAAGCATCGTATGGAGCATAACCACTCGCGGGATCTTCAGTGTAATTGTCGTAACCGCAATCACCTTCCTGGAGATATGCCTCTTCTCTTTGCGCTTCTTCGTACGAGCAGTCATGATATTCGAACACCGTAGAATAGTCTAACAAACATTGTACAATAAAGGAATGAGTTTCAAAGAAACTCGCAGTTAAATCCATAATAACATAAATGGCAGGATTACAAAACAAACATAGATGCAATATGATATGAGACAAACAATGAATGTATAAATCTAACTCTATATATGCTGGTCTCTATTGGCAGACATGCTTTAAGTCATAGCATCGTACTTCTTTAGGAAAGTCTCATTCACTCATCATCAGTTGGTAATGGGTCCGGCATCCCTCGGGACATTCCATGGCTGGGGGTATAGGTCACCACTCTCTCACATAACCATTGGTCTAAGTACCGGCGCATGTCGGGGTAAAGCCTAGCCAAATGCAAGTCTTCTACTTAGTTACATCAAGTCAGATCCAGATACGTCCATTCCTCGCCCCGACGATCCTTTCCAGATCCTTCACACTAGAGTCCTCATAGTCCCCGACTATGGACTCATCAACCCTATTGGTTATCCACATATGGTAAACGGAAGCCTCACGCCTCTCACGGGTTGGTTACCGGTCTGACGCCCATGAATCCCCAGCTACCCAGACCCAGCCGTCGTTCGGTCTCAATACCCCTCCGATTAGGGTCCGACATAACGGGACATCCTAGCCAAACACTACTAGACAGTCCTAAATATGTCATCCAACAGTTTAGGAAGGTGTCCAGAGGGCATCTCCGGAAACATCCCTTAATATTCCCTTAGTAGTCCAAGGACAGAAGTGTCAAAAGGACACCTCTCCTTTCCAAACCATACTTAAGCATACACAAGCATCAATTCATAACATCACATATATGGTAACTTCATATATGGAAAGAAATCAATAATTACAATCAACTTGTATATAACTGGTAAGTAAATCATACATGAGTCAATTCAATATAAATAAGTAATGCTACTGATATCAAGACAGTACCACAGTAGTATAACATTATAAGAATCTAATTAAAGAATTAAATTAACAAGATTCAAATATAGAAACTAAGATATGCAATTTATGTTGTTAAAAAAGTAACCATCCTTACCTTATATAACTTGCAAAAGAATCCTAAGAAATCAAGTAAGATCTTGACAAAGTTGAGAAGAAGGTCCTAAATAAGTGTATACAACATATTAGGAAAGATCCCTAACAGAAAAGATATCAAAACATCCAAAACAAACCAAATCTGGAGTTGCTGTACTCATTGGTCGATTGGATTGGTCTACGCCCATCGACCAATCGCGACCAATGAAGACGAAGCCTACAAAATCAGAGTTTTAAGATATAAGATCCGAATTTGGTGGTTCAAAAGGGTACTAAACAAGGGGTAAACTACATTAGTAGTATCCTAACATATAGAGGACCTCAAAACACTAATCGAATCAAGTCTTCAAGTTACAAATTAGGAAACAAAAAGTTACCATAATTAGATCAATCATGGTTCTTGAAGAATTCAAGATAGAAATCATAGACAAGAACAATAGGAGAATGAATGATTGATTCAGATAAGGATATCATGGAAGGCACACTTAGATCTTCAAGAAAATAGACCTAAGAGCATAAATCTAAATAAGGAAACAAAACCTACCATAGATGTAACTATCATGATTCATGAAGAAAGCATGGTATGGTAGAAGAGAAACAACTAGAGATTGATAGATCATGGATCATGTAAAGAAAACACAATAATTGACTACTAACATGATCAGATAGTAGATCTAAGAAGATCAGAATTCAAATCAAAAGATGAACAAAGACAAGATCATGATTTGATCATGATTCCTTCAAAAGCTTGCAATGATCATGGTTAAGATCATTGCATTAGCCATTAATCCTTAGGAAGATCATGAGAGACAAGTCCAGAGATGTTTGCAACAGAGAATGCAGCATCTCCTCACGCCTCAACTCAAAAAGGAAAGAAAAACAGAGATGGAGGAGAAGATGAGAGTGTATACATACCTTTGATGCAAGAGGAAGAGTTTTGACGTAGATCCGTCAAAATAAACACCAAGGATGCAAGGGAGATGACTTGCAGAGGTCTTTGGTTCGTTCCAAAAAGTTTGGAGGCAGAAAATACGAAGTAGACTCGAGATTGGACTTAAATAGAGCAAGCAAGACCTAATTGCCAAAGACATGAACCCATTGGTCGAGTGGATTGGTCGACTGGTCCATCACCAATCATTACCAATCAGTTCAGCAACTCCTAAACAGGGAATTGAAGACCCAGATCAAATCCAATTTTAAAGGGGTTTTGCACACATATCAAGTGACTTACCTAATAGGTAGAAATGCCTTCAAACCATGATAGAGAGCACTCCAAGTCCATCAACTAATCCGATCTTCATCAAGATTTAGTTTCCATAAATAGAACCTCATCATCAACTCTCATGGATTCAAAGCCAGACACCAAGTCCTCCACTGGGATGGCTCAAAGCTGACTTCTTACTTTACTTCGGGTCACTGGACCTTCAAATAACAAGGTTTCCGGGTTAAGGTTAGGGCTGGGTTTCACAGCTTCTCCTCAATCTCAACTTCCTGTTCATTCTGGGAATGTTATGCACTGGATACCCGATACAGGAGCATCTCATCATGTCACTTCTGATCTAAGTTCTATCAGTTCTCCTTCATAATTTTTGGGTAATGATACTGTTAGAATTGGAGATGGCTCAGGTATGTATATTCAACACTCTGGTGACTCTTCTTTTCAATTAGCTGATAAATCTTATAGTCTGAAAACTGTACTTCATGTTCCTTCGGCATCACACAACTTACTCTCTGTTCACAAGTTTGCAACTGATAACCATGTCTATTTTGAATTTCATGAAAATTATTTTCACATTAAGGATCCTTGCTCGGGCCATGTCCTCCACACCGGACCTGTTGAACATGGTACGTACAAACTTCCTGTGTATGCTCTGAGGATTCTGTTTTGGCATTGTCTACTTTGCATTCTTCTCCAGATTTGTGGCATTTTAGACTTGGTCATGCTCAGTATCCAACAGTGAATAGGCTAATTCAGCATTTTCATTTGCCTTCTATTGGTGTTCCAACTACAACAATTTGTTCTTATTGTCAGATAGGAAAATCTCATACACTTCCTTTTGATAGATCTGGTATGTTGTCTACTGCTCCTCTTTAGTTAGTGTACTTTGATCTTTGGGGGCCTTCTCACACACCCTCTACTAAAGGATATCGTTTCTATGTGTCTTTTGTGGATGATTACACTCGTTTTACCTGGATATAGCCTATCTCTCATAAATCTGATGCTTTCCTAAATTTTCAGATTTTTAAAGTACTTGTTGAAAATCTGTTCTCTTCTACTATCAAGTCTTTTCAGTTTGGCTGGGCGGGGGGGGTGAATATCATAGTTTCTTTTCTTTTCTTCAAATGTGTGGTATTCATCACAGACTATCCTGTCCCCATACGTCTGAACAAAATGGAAGGGTGGAAAGAAAACATCGACAAATCGTTGATATGGGGCTGACTTTGTTAGCTAATTCTGGCTTACCCCTTCGGTTTTGGGGGGATGCCTTTACTACTGCTATTTTTCTAATAAATCGTTTACCCCCTGTTGCATTAAATTGACCCTCCTTTTTATAGAGTTTTTCAACGTCATCCCAATTATAATTTTCTTTGAGTTTTTGGATGTTCTTGTTTTCCCATGCTTCTGTCTTTCAATAAACCAAATTTGATTTTCGTTCCACTCCTTGTGTTTTTCTTGGCTACAACCTCAAATATCATGGTTATAAATGTTTGAATATTTCTACAAGGAAAATCATCATTTCCAGGCATGTTGTTTTTAATGAATCCCACTTCTCATTTCATGATTTCTCTTCTACTATTCCTCCCTCTCTCGCATGTCCTATTCCCTGTTATTATCACTCTGTTTCTCTGCCTTCTGGGGTAGTATGTAGTTCTCCTGCTGTTGCTGATTTTCTGGGCAGCCTACTATTTGTTCTACTATGCCACATTCTTCAGCACCTGCATGTTCTCACAATCAGTCTAGTTTGTTCTCTGAAGACATGTTACAGCAGCATACTAGGCAGCCTGTGTTTTCATATACGTTGCAGCATTCTGATGTGCAGCCTATACACCATGATTCTTCAAATGGTCTTGTTCCACCGGCTGCCACTGCGGTGTCTCCTCATTCGGTTGATTGTGTTGCTCAAGTGGTGTCAACTGCTTCAACAGAGCACTCTCCAGATGTTTCTTGTTGTCCTCCAGTTGATCTATGTTCAAAAGATTTACATTTTTCTAGTGCTTTACTTGTTAATGGTTCTGTAATAACTAATGGACTGGATCGGACTCTTGATGGGCTTGCTCATAATTTTGTTTTAAATTCTGCTGGTTTACCTATTATGATTCCTACTGTTGATAATGGTTTATTATCTCATGGGCTGAATGTTGCTGCTGGGCCCATCACTGATTCTTTGGTGGCCTTATCTGATAATGGGTTAAATGTTGTTGCTGGGCCCATCGCCGAATCCTTAGTGGTCTTACCTCCTACACATACTCACTCTATGCTCACTCGGTCACAGGATGAAACTTGAGTTCCCAAAATTCCTAAGAGTTACTTTGCCACTAAGCATCCCTTACCTGTAGCACTTACTGTTGCTGCCATTAGTGATCTTGAACCTACATGTTTTAGTCAAGCATTTAAGTCTATTGTTTGCCACCAAGCTATGGACAATAAGTTTAATGCTTTGCTTGTTAATAAGACATGGGTTCTCACTCCACCACCGACTAATCGTCGCATTATTAGCTGTAAATGGTTGTATCGCATTAAGCGCAAGTCGGATGGTACTATTGACCGTCACAAGGCCCATTTGGTTGCAAAAGGCTACACTCAGGAATATGGTCTTGATTATGAAGAAATGTTTAGTCCCATTGTCAAATCGACAACTATTCACATTATTCTTGCCCTAGCCGTTTCTTCAAATTGGAGTGTTCGCCAATTGGATGTTAATAATGCTTTTTTTGCATGGTTCCCTTTTAGAGGATGTGTATATGCACCAACCACCTGGATATATGGATTCTCAATTTCCATCTCATGTTTGCAAACTACAACGGTCCTAATACGGTCTTAAGCAGGCACCTCGGGCTTGGTTTCACCGCCTCAGTACTTTTCTTCTTCAAATTGGCTTTGAGGGTTCTAAGACTAACTCGTGTCTCTTCATCCGGGCACATTCTACAACACCCTTATATGTTTTAGTTTATGTGGACGTATACTTGTCACTGGCCCTTTTTCTCCGATGATTACTGAGCTTATTCATACTCTTTCCATGGAGTTTGCTCTAAAGGATCTTGGTGAGGCTCGATATTTCTTGGGAGTTGAGATGATACCTCTTGCTTCTGGTATTCTTCTCTCTCAACAGAAATACATCTATGGATTATTATCTCGTGCTGGCTTCTTGGATGCTAAGCCCATTTCTACACCCATGGTGTCTTCTCTTCACTTGACCTCTTGTGGAAAGCCCTTAGCTGATCCCACCCTATATCGAAGCTTGGTAGGGGGTCTCCAATATGTTACACTTACAAGATCGGACTTGTCCTTTTCAGTCAATAAACTATATCAGTTTCTTGCTGCTCCAATAGAGGATCATTGGCTTGCTCTAAAGAGGCTCTTAAGGTATCTCAAGGGGACCATTCTTTTTGGCTTTCATCTTACTTCTTCCACCACTACTACTTTAGAGGCTTATTCTGATGCTGACTGGGCTGGCTGCCCTGATGATAGAAAGTCTCAAGGTGGATTTCTCATCTTTTTTGGCTCCAACTTAGTATCTTGGCAATCACGCAAACAACCAACTGTTGCTCGTTCTAGTACGGAGAGTGAATATCAGGCTGTTGCTTTGGCTACTATTGAGCTTACTTGGATACAATCTTTATTAAATGAGTTGGGTGTTTTTCAAGCTCATTCCCCGCATCTTTGGTGTGATAATGTTGGCGCTACTTATCTTTCTGCCAACCCGGTCTTTCATGCTCGTACGAAACATATTGAGATTGATTTTCATTTTGTTCGTGATAAAGTCGCCAAGAAAGATCTTGTGGTTCGCTATATTTTTACTAGTGAGCAACTTGTTGACATCCTTACCAAGGGTCTCTCTCCTGCTTGCTTCCAGCTTATTCGTTCCAAACTCAAGGTCCTTAAAGGGCCCTTGACTTTGAGGGAGGGTATTAAGGATGATAGACCGTCAATATGATATACCCTTATTTACCCTTTTGTCAAGTTACAGTAATACCCTTAATTAATTGTAGACAAAAAAATAACTATAATCCGTTAAAAAAAAAAAAAAAAAAAAAAAAAAAAAAAACCTCCAAATAAAGAAAGAATGATTGAAGAAAACTCAAAAAGAAACCGAAGAGAAAAGAAAATCGAATTCAACTCAAATTGGAAACTGAATATCACCTAAAATATTTTCAAAATAAATGAAGTTTAGTGAAAGTGGGAAACCAAATTGGATTTGGATTTTGCTCATTTCTTTAATTTAAAATAAATGAAGTTTAGTGAAGGTGGAAAACCAAATTGGATTTGGATTTTGCTCATTTCTTTATATTCAAAATAAATGAAGTTTAGTGAAGGTGGGAAACCAAATGGGATTTGGATTTTGCCCATTTCTTTAATTCAAAGTAAATGAAGCTTAGTGAAGGTGGGAAACCAAATCGGTTTTGGATTTTGCCCATTTCATTAATTCAAAATAAATGACGTTTAGGGTAAAATTGACATTTAATTTGGTTTTTAAAATGGGGTAGCACCTCTTTTTTTTTTCCTTTTTTTTAAAAAAAGCAAAAATAAACTATCAAATTCAACCCTAACACCCCCCCCCCACCCCTTTAAAAAAAAGGGAAAAAAAATTACTAAAAAAAAAACTTTTTTTATTAAAAAAAAAAAACAAAAAAAAAAAACAAAAAAAAACACCCCCTTCTTTTTTCTTTTTTTTTTTTTTTTTTTTATATCACAAAAAAAACACAAATAAAATAAAATAAAGGAAAAATCCTTACCTGGATTCGCTTTCCCTTTTATGAAGTATTCGCAGCGGAAGTCTAGATCCACGTTCTCGTTCAACCACCAAAGCTCTACCGGGGTGATTCCACAATCACTAGGAAAGGGAATGATATCCACAACCCAAATGCCGTGGATTAATGGAATGAAGATCAAAAGCGAGGAAAGGAAAAAAATTTCCAAGCTGCGATTCTAAGAGAGAGGGAGAGAGAGATGGAGCCGCCGTTTCTCAGAGATAAATCTTGTGCAAATGAATCACACACTTACTCACTAATGTGGTGGTTACCAAAATATATAACCCTATTTTGTAACCGCCCTAATAGTGAGTTTCCAATATTGCCCTTGGGCATTTAGTTTATTAATCATATTAATAAATTCCAACAGCTCCCACTTGCACAAGGGCAAGTGTTAATCTTTCATTGTGTCCCAGACACACTTGTATATCCCAGATATACACATTCAATCTCTCTGCTATGTATCCCAAATACATAGACCTCTTGTGTCCCACACACACATGTATATCCTAGATTTACATATTCAATCTCTCTGTTATGTATCCCAGATACATTGACCTCTTGTGTCCCAGACACACATGTATATCCCAGTTATACATATATATTGGTCTCTTCACTATGTATCCCGGATACATAGACCACTGTGTCCCAGGACACTAATATCCACAAGTCATACTGGCAAAATGGGTTGTGCGACCGGTGATATACACTGCACGCGTGAGCCCCAAACTAGAAACCTTCCCGAGAAGGCGCGAATGGCACATCACTCATAGAAACAAATCAAATAAGCATTAGTATAACACGGTGTCCTAGGTTTATTCAAACTCACCGGACTAAAGGTATCTCGATCCCTCGAGAGATCACCTTCTTGTCCTTAAAATGTTCACTCTTTGTAACACATACGGTTGGCGTGCCGACAAACACTTTTTAGGGTGCACTTGAATCAAACATTTCCTTTCGCCCCAGACCATCACTACACTTAGGATTGACTCCTTTCCCGGTAGTGCCCCTTTAGGTCGAATCAATCATGACCATAGGTAACACCCCAAAGTAGCCACATCAACCCTTCGTTTCATGATGTCGTCGAAAGTCACTAAGAACACTAATGGACCATAAGGTCCAGGACTCACACAATGAGAGGAGCGGGGATCCATCCTCTTATTTCCAATGATCGCTAAGCACACATAGTATGATATATGTGCTATGGTGGAGCATTCTATATACAATAGAACGTATGTCCATCTCAACACCATACGGGTCTTAGTCTAGTCGCAACCTCTTGCGCCTAACCCGAGTTTCTTTATTGTCGCCACCCTAGCGCCACATAAAGTACTGCGCTCAGCTCTTATAGGCAACATGAATAGTGGGAACATTCATGTCGATTCTCTTCACAATAGAGAAACTCATCTTGATTCCAAATCAAGGCGACATCATGATTATGAATTGACATACACAAAGTCATTCACAATCCGTCTCATCTCTGCTCGCCTCCAAGGCGCCAGAGGCGAATGCTCGTGTGAGTGAGCCATTCTCTTGCCTATTGACATATCTTGTTTTATGCTAGAAGAAACACAATCACACAGAAAGTGAATAAGAATAAATGTTGGAATGAACTCATATTACTCATTAATAAGAAAGTCTTAGTACAAAATTAAGTCACAATTTACGCTAGCCCAAGGATTTTATATGAGAAATAAAAACATCCTTAGCTATAGGTTTGGTAAGAGAGTCAGCTACCATCTGACTAGTAGATATGTACTTAAGTACAACTTTCTTCCTTGATGTAATGTCTCTAACAAAGTGATATCTCAACTGTATATGTTTGGTCTTCCCATGATACTTGGGGTCCTTGACATAGCTAAGAGCTGCCGTACTATCACAGTAGACAAGGGCAGCCTCTTTGGATGTCATCACAATCCCAGTATGTCGAAGGAATCTCCTCAACCAAACAGCCTCTTGAACCATGGTGAGCATGCCACATACTCTGCTTCCATGGTCGAGAGGGATATACAAGCACTGCTTCTTGCTACACCACGAAATGGCCCCGCCATTCAGCAAGAAAGCATATCCAGAGGTTGATTTGCGCTCATCGATGTCTCCAGCCCAGTCGGCATCACTATAGCCAACTAAGTGCAAATCCAATCCTTGGTAACACACCATGTAGTTACTCGTTCCTCACGAGATATCTCAATATCCTCTTGACCCTTTTCAGTGCTCTATGCCAGGTTTGATTGGTACCGACTAACCAAACCCTTTGCATAACAAATATCCGGCCTAGTACACATCATAGCGTACATAAGGCTACCCTTTGCATTGGAATATGGAACTCTTTCCATCTTGGTTTTCTCCTCTGGAGTCTTAGGACCCATATCAAGGCTCAAATGCAAACCCTTCTCCTTTGGAGTATCAATTGGTTTGCGGTTGTGCATCAGTATCTCGTCAAGACATTGTCAATATAGGTCTCTTGAGATAAACCCGGTAATCTCTTTTGCCTATTTTCGACAATCTTGACACCAAGCACATAGCTTGCTTCACCCATGTCCTTCATATCAAATACGGAGGACAACCATTTCTTAATGGTTTCCAATAGCTCCTTGCTATTGCTAGCCATAAGTATGTCATCTACGTACAGTGTCAGAATGACATAATTATTATCAGATCTCTTGGTGTAAACACAGTGGTCTTCCTCAAGCATGGAAAAACCATTTTCCATCATAGCTTGGTGGAAGCACACATTCCACTATCTAGATGCTTGCTTTAAGCCATATATGGACTTCTTAAGCTTGCACACTTTGCGCTCAAGTCCATTTGCTTCAAAGCCTTGAGGTTGATCCATATAGATCTCTTCCTCAAGTTCTCCATTGAGAAAAGCAGTTTTTACATCCATCTGATAAAGCTCCAAGTCCAACTGAGCAACAATCGCTAGTATGAGGCGAATTGAGGCAAACCTAACCACAGGGGAAAAAGTTTCCTCATAATCAACGCCCTCTCGTTGGGTGTAGCCCTTAGCCACTAAACGAGCCTTGAATCTCTCAATAGATCCATCCGCCTTTCTTTTGATCTTGAGAACCCACTTGTTCCCAATTGCCTTTCGGCTTGGCGGCAAGTCAACCAAGTCCCAGACATGATTAACTTTCATCGACTCCAACTCTTCCTTTATTGCTTTCAACCATTCATTTGAGCTTGACCCCGCAAGAGCTTCCTGCACGCTCTTTGGTTCATGCTCATCGACTGAAGTCATCTCACAGTCGATCTCTTTAGGAGTTACCATGTAGGCTTCATCCTCTATGTCGAAACGTCGACGAGGAACTAGCCCGCGCCCACTACGGCGCAAGTGCATGTCAGATCGCTCACCGTCTAAGGTAGCTATCACATCTGCACTCCCACTCCCACTAGGATCTTACGGATGAACCCTAGGTTCATTATCCGAATCTGAATCCACTGGAGTGACAAGACCACTATCTTGTATCTCAAAGAATTCCGATGATTCTTTGTTAACTCTGAAAGAGATGGAAAATCATTCTCCAAGAATGTTGCATCCCTAGACTCAAGTTCCGTTCTCCTCTCATTCTCATCTAGTCCAATGAAGACATGGCCCTTTGAGGGTTCAGAATATCTCACAAAGATACACTTTCTTCCTCTGGGTCCAAGCTTTCCATATTGGTGAGAAGTAGAGTGAACATATGCTGCACATCCCCATGCGCACAAGTAACTCAAATCTGGCTTCCTTCCGGTCCACAACTCATATGGTGTGGAAGGAACCGATTTTGTTGGAACTCTGTTGAGGATATAGGCCGCAGTCAGCAAAGCATCTCCCCAATAAGAGATGGGTAGATTTTCCTACGCCATCATGGATCTCACCATGTCTAGCAAGGTTCTATTCCTCCTCTCGGCAACCCCATTTTTTTGTGGAGTCCCTGGAATAGTAAGTTGTCTAGATATCCCCTTTTCATCACATAACCCTTTGAACATATCGGAGAGATACTCTCTACCTCTATCCGTTCTAAGAGTTTTAATCTTTTTATCTAACTGATTCTCAACTAAGCTCATGAATTTCTTAAAACATTCCAGAGCTTCTAACTTATGAGAAATTAGATAAATGTGACCATACCTTGTATAGTCATCTATGAATGTGATGAAATAAGACTGTCCTTTTCTAGTATGCACATTCATGGGTCCACACACATCTGAATGGATAAGTTATAAAGGAAGAGAGGCTCTCAAAAGCCTTTTTAAATGGTTTTCTAGTTGCTTTTCCTGCTAGACATGACTCACAGGTTGGCAAATCAGATAGTGAACCTTGGCCTAAGAGACCTTCTCTTGCCAATCTATTCATCCTATCTAAGCCAATATGTCTTAGTCTAGCATGCCACAAATTATAATCAATACACACAGTATCTTGGCAAACAAAAACACTACTAGAATTAAATGAATAATAAATTGTATCCAATACAATGAAACCATTCAGAAGAAAACCATAACCATAAAGCTGTATCACCCAGATACAAACCCAAAGAATTGTTTTCAAATACAACTCTAAAACCATGTCTCATAAACCACTCTTGTTTCTGTTCCCACCTCTGTTACTTTGCCTAGACCACTGAGGTTGAGCTCTCTCCTTCTTGCGCTTGAAGCCTGCACCCTTACTAGTGCTTGCTTCAGCAACAACTACTTCAGTGTGAGGGACATCGGCCAACATCCGATCCTCCTCTAGCTCAAGGTGCTTAGCAGCTTGATCAAATGTCTTGACCTCATCAACATGAGTCAAGAAGATCTTTATATGCTCCCAAGTCTTTGGCAATGACCTGATGGTGCGTGGAGACTAGCTCCTCATCAGTCTTCTGGCGCCCACATGCGCTCAACTCACTAATCATGTTAGACATGATGGTTATATGCTGCCTCATGGTGTGACCCTGGCGCATCTTATAACCGTCAAAGGTGAGTCCGAGCTGGCGGCCTCTTGTGGTGGAAGTCCCTCCATCTTTGGAACTTCCACGACCTCCCACAAAGACTTTGCAGTCCTATGCTTCTCAAATCGAAGCATCAGGTCATCCCTCATGGAGCTTAGGTTTGTAATCCTGGCTACCCGGTCTTTCCTCTTCCAGGCATTGTAAAGCTCAAGGTTCCTGCTATACTGTGCAGTGGTACCTTCCTCAGGTGGGGACATGGTCTAGTTTACGGTTTCCAGCATGTTCTATTCTTCTAGGAGATACTGCACCTTTCGGTGCCAAAGGTCATAATACCTCTCATTCAGTTTATCTCTTTTCGCGAAGTTAGCAACAATGCTCTTGGTAGCAGCCATTTATTCTAGAGACATTACATACTAGGATGAGTTCAACTATTCTAGCATAAAACACAACTCAAGCAACAGCAAATCACACTAGCATAGTCAACCTATGGGATAAGCATTTAAACCAAAAGAGATGCTAACAAACATTCAATCAAATTCTCATGCAAACCCACATAGACTTATACACTAGTTTCATTCTGTGCAAGAAACATGATTGATAGACCCAAAATAAAAAATAGTTTTATTAAAATAAAACATGCAATCATGTTAAAGCTATGAGGTGGTTCACACATAACACATCTACCTCATTAGCTCCCACTAGGCCCCAATAGGCCCTCAATGCCCAAACATCACACAAATTGTCGGGCCATTGGTGTCCAATAAGTTAGAAACACATTCTGAACTGGACAGACCAATATCCAAAAAAAAACCATCTCCGGGCGATTTGCCGTCCGCGCCCAAACGGAATTCCGTCTGCCTTTTATGCCTAGACGGATGACTGTCTGCCCAGACGGAAATTCTGTCTGGCATTCCGTGACTAGACGGATGACCGTCTACCCAGACAGAAATTTCGTTTGGCATTCTGTGATCAGACGAATGACCGTCTGCCCAGACGGATGACCGTCTGCCCAAACGGAAAATCCGTCTGGTATTCTGTGACCAGAAAACGGCGTTTTTTCTGGATTTTTCATGAACGGAAATTTTCCAAAAAACGGTAAAACACTTTTTTTTCACTTAAAAAATCATCCAAAAACACATGAAAAAAAAATCCAACAATAAATTTTAAACAAAAAAATATCATCATGGATTATCAATTCATGCAAATCTTCATTAGGGAAATTCACAAGGATCTCCCACTCGGATCCGAACCAAAATAAGGGTTTCCATAAACCCTATCAATTCTCCCATGGGTTTCGTATTAAACCATTGATCCTCCCATTGGATCCATACAATAAAATTAAACAATGGGGAGGAACAAAAAAACGTGGGAACCAATGGCTCTGATGCCAATGTTGGTAATACTCCAAAAATAGTTCAATTCAATTAATTGATGGGGAAAAGATTCCTTACCTGGATTCGCTTTCCCTTTTATGAAGTATTCGCAGCGGAAGTCTAGATCCACGTTCTCGTTCAATCACCAAAGCTCTACCGGGGTGATTCCACAATCACTAAGAAAGGGAATGATATCCACAACCCAAATGCCGTGTATTAATGGAATGAAGATCAAAAGCGAGGAAAAGAAAAAATTTCCAAGCCTGCGATTCTAAGAGAGAGGGAGAGAGAGATGGAGCCGCCGTTTCTCAGAGATAAATCTCGTGCGAATGAATCACACACTTACTCACTAATGTGGTGGTTACCAAAATATATAACCCTATTTTGTAACCGCCCTAATAATGAGTTTCCAATATTGCCCTTGGGCATTTAATTTATTAATCATATTAATAAATTCCAACAGTTTTTTTGGGTAAGAAATAGTTTTTCTTATTTGTATGCATTTTCATTGTTTTTCAGTGTTTGTGGATGTTGAAATCATGTATGGTTGTATAGGGAAATAAAAATTTCTAAAATAAATGACTGAAATAGGGAAGAAATTTTGAATTTTTAGGTTTTCAAAATAGTAGGTAATGTCTTTTCAAAGAGTGTCCAAAATTGTGCCAAAGCCTAGGTTTGTTTCTAAGTTTTTTTATATTACAAAAATGTCAAAAGCCACAGGCTGCCACACAATCCTTCACTGTTTATCATTATTTTTGGGTTTTGAAATCATGTACGATTTACCACCAAAAAAAAAAAAATCATGTACAGAAACATAGGAAAAAGCAAAAACAACAAAAGAAAAAAAAAAAAAAAAAAGCACTTTTGTATAACCAAAAGAAAATAGGAAGAGGTAGGGGTGCAAGTTTGGCCCTGGCGGCCCTGACCCGCCCTAAGCCCGCCTTGAGCCCGAATAGGGCTTGGGCTAAAGATTTTGGCCCTAAGGGCGGGTTAAGGCCAAAATATTCTGGCCCTGAACTAGGGCCAAGGGCGGGCTTGGGATTACTCTCTAGCCCGCCCAGCCCATCTCAGCCCGTCCCTAATTTTTGGCCCTGATTTTGGCCCTGATTTTGGCCCTGATGTTGGCCCTGATGTTGGCCCTAATTTTGGCCTTGACCCAGGCCCTGATTCTAGCCCTGATCCTAGCCCTGATTCTGGCCCTGATCTTAACCCTGATTCTCGCCCTGATCCTGGCCCTGATATTAGCCCTGATCCTGACCCTGACCCTGATCCTGGCCTTGATTTGAGTCTAAAGACTCTGGACCCTTCACCCACATGGAAAGGAATTAATTGTAATACATATAGGTGGATACTTGACATGTGTCAAATTTTAGAAACATGATCATGTTTTGTAGAAAATTAATAAAAATAAATTTTAACCTCATTACCAATGTAATAAGCATCTATTTGATTTTGGCCCTGATCCTGACCCTAATTTTGGCTATAATCTTAATATTAATTTGACGATGATCATGTACTACAGTACTAGATTTTTACCCTGATCTTCATACTAACATTGATATAAGTCTTGATTTTGACATTTAGTCACTTTGATCATATTAGACTATAAATTCACTTTTTATATTATTTTTAAGGTAATTTTTATTTTTCCAACAAAGTCATTTTTAGTTCAATAAAATATTGATTTTGTTTTTTGACTACGGCGAGATAATATATTATAAATAATAAAAACTATTACATAAAGAGTTAATATCTAACAAATCTATACCCCAACTTCTCATCATGAATATCTAACAAATCTATTGTGATATTTCAAAAAAATTTATTAAAAACATATAGTTATGTTTGTAACTAAAACATCATTTTCTTTAACTATGAAAAAAATACTTTTTTTTTTTGTTGAATACTAAATTATCGTCGATTTACTTGTTAACAAGGTTTTGAATATGAATTTTTTTTTTTTTTTGTATTGAATAAAGATATCAATTTATTGAACAGTTGTGAATGAAAACATACCTACCTGGCTTAAGTTCTTGACTTTGAAGATAAAGTTTTCATTTATCAAATTCCTTTTGAATTCTGAATCTTTAATGTTTCTAAGTTTACAAAAAGAGTTTGTGTGACATTCTCTATAATTGACTTGACTTTCAAATACGCCTAAATTTAATTACAATTCTTCTCTCTACTTATTCTATTTCAATTTTAACTTTTTGCTGCTGGAGAAAAACCAAAGGAAAAAAACAGAATATAAGAGAGAGAGAGAGAGAGAGAGAGAGAGAGAAACTTGGGGGAAAGACAAATTGAAAATTTGGAATGAAGTTTGACCATTGTCTTAGAAGCTAGAAATTAATTGAGAATTGAGATAAATCTTTTTCTTTTTCCCTTCGAGCTTACATATAATAACCATAATTTTCATCGAATAGCAAATTAAAAAACCCTAGAAATTTGGATTTCTTTATTTCTCTAAAATCTAAATGGGTATAAATAGTTAAATAAATATTGAATATAAGTTTTGGATTATTTGTTGACATCTTTACTATTTTAATTTCCAGAACTGAGTTTGGAATTTAAGTATTTAATTACTTTAATATGTATTTTAATTACTACATGTCTTACATTTGATATTTACGACCAAAGATATGGCCAATTAAAGCTAGGGACAAGGCCAATTAGGGCCAAGGCCAATTAGGGCCTGGGCTAATTGGCCTTGGCCAACAGGGCCAATCAAGGCCAGGGACAGGGCCAATTAGGGCCAGAGACAGGGTCAATTAGGGCCAATCAGGGCCAGGGACAGGGCTAATCAGGACCAACCCATCCTGATCCGGCCCAATTAGGGCCAATTAGGGCGGGAATGAGCTTGGCTTGGCACTGTAGGGCTTAGGGCTAGGGACAATGATCATTGGCCCTGAACTAGGGCCAGGGCGGAAATGGGCTCAAATTATACCATATATTGCAAAAGCCCTGCCCAGCCCGGCCTAGTTGCAGCCCTAGGAAGAGGTTTTCAAAATAGGAAGTTATATTTTGATGTTAAAAAAACAAGAATGCCTCTATTGGAAGATGGTGTTTTTTTGCTTTTTCAAACAAATAATTTTTTTAAGAAACGCAAGAAACAGAATCTGCGTTTGTTTGCTGGAATAAAGGTGGGGTGGGAAAAAAGGGGTGGGAAATTTCTTGAAAAATGTGTAAATTTCTTACTTTTCCTTTAAATCCTAAAATGGTAAAGTGTTTGGTTGCTTGGGGTGGGAAAGTGGGAAACAAGGTTCCTTGAATCAAGGAACCTTGTCTGCTGATGTGGCAGTTCAACTTTTCCACCCCATGCTATTTTAAAACCGCACATATTTGGTGGGATTTTGTGGAAAAGTTGAGAAAAGTAAAAAAGTGGGACCCACCTGATCACTTTTCCACAAAACCCTTTCCTTTCCTTTTCTTCTCCCCCACCCCACTACATGTGGGACCCACATGTTTTTTTTCCCACCCCTTTTTTCCCACCCCACCTTTGCAAACAAACGCAGCCACATTTACACATACAAGATTTGGGCGGTTCCTATTATAAAAGGCAGAAACATAAAAAAAAATAATAGATAAATAAAAACATTAAAATACAACCTTTTAAGTCATTCTAAGAGGCAGTTGAATAATTGCTACATTGAACAAGGAAATTTTTGGAAATTAAAAACATAGGTTTAAATTGAGGAGAAATTGAACTATTCTTTTGTTTTTAAAAATTAGTTTAAAGAGCGAATTTTGTAATTTCAAGTCTACTTTCTTGCTGAGTTGGAAGAGAAGGCACTAATATAGTATTACGTAATTTTGTTAAAACATCTAAATCTATTCATGTAAAACATTTTTAAACAAGTTTTCAGGCAAATCTTTTTTAAATCCCATAGATCTAACATATTGTGTTGGAGCAAGACAAGAATATACATATATATTTTTAAATTAACTAAATAATGTATATCATAGCTTTACATATGAAAAGAAAAATCTTCTCCTCCGAGCTTCTTCATTGAAATAACCACGAAGGATCTCAGACAAACACTACTGATAGAAATTCAACTCCGGCCTATCCCACGACCATCAACAAAGTAAGAAAATTAGGGTAAGGACTGATCTCCCTCACCTGATGTAGAAAGATACAATGTATTTTTCATATTCTTAATTTCATTTGACCCATTCCAATTGTTGATTTCCAAAACACAAACTTTGGAACTTAGAATTAAGGCAAGGCTAGGTGGACACTCCTCAGCCAATTAAGTTGCTTTCAGTCCCAGCAATTATAGGTCCAAATGGTCCCTTCAAATGAACAGGTCAAAGTGTTTAAACTTGTCTGTTTCAATCACAATTCAAGGTGAGAGTGAGACATTACTTATCTGGAGACATAAATATAAAGATCTTCAATCTAGTTGAATCTTTAGTCTGTTTGGCCTCCGCAGTCATAGGATTATTCTTTAAGTGGAAAGCCAATCAAGGTAGACTAATCATATATTTATTATTATTTATTGTTGAAATTTCACCAATGAGATGAAAGGAACAATTTCCATCCCATGGATCCATTCATGCACAAACAGTAAAAGTTGTTTCTTCCTATCCAAGTGTATATAACTTTGAATGGGAACCTAACAGGAGTTTCACCTGTTACATGTTATAGGATTAGGAAAGATAATATTCAAATTACACTTGAGTCATCTTCTAGAAGGATCTAGCTATGCAGTAGTCACTTTATGTTATGTATGCCCCGAATTTTTGTATACAACTTGAAGATTGACCCGCTCCAACATATGTTACAGCTTGAATTTTTCTGAGATTTGTGATCTACTCGTTACCCTTTTCAAGTATCATTTTTATGCTTTAATATTGAAAATTAGGATTTTGATTTGAATTCTAATCGGTCGAAATATCTACAAAATTTGAAAACAAAATAGAATTCCAAGAATTTTCCTAAACTTCAAACTGTTGATTGAAATTTCAACAATTTTGCAAGTTCTGACTGAAATTTCGACAATTTCACAAGTTTCGACCGAAATTTTTATTAGGTCTCTGCACTGAAACTTGTTTTTCTTTGATTTTTATTAATTTCTATCCTATTTTTATCTAATTTTTACAACTATTTTGTCTTTAAACACCTCTTTTGCTCTTTTTTGTTTTCAAATACCTCTATTGCTCATTTTATTTATTTATTTATTTTTGCCTTCAAACGCTTTTTAAGCCACAATAGCTATTCATGGGCCTAAGTCCAATTACAAAGGAAATTTGTCGCTAACAAAATGTAAAACATGAGCCATTACCCAACAGTTCCAAACTTCCATTTTTTTAATTTTGTTTTTTTCAAGCCTTAAATGATCTTGTATTGTTTTAAAATTAATATAAGTTTAGTATAGAACCATTGATGAATGATTGTGCGTTGTTAAATTTATATTTTGATTATTGTAACTCCTTTTTTTTTTTTTTTTTGTTCTTAAAAACTATTTTAATATATATATATATATATATATATATATATATATATATAGGCTTGAACTTGATACATATGAGATATCATCACTTGATTTAGTTGGTAATTGTATTTTACTTATTGTATGCAGTATAATTAATATCAATGACTACAAACACAAAATTCCAAAAATTGATTTTCTCTCTGAAGATGTCCAAGGTCGGTTCTTGACTTCTATTGCCTTGGTGAAGACTTCTGAATTAATTTCATAAGAAACTAACACGAAGCCTCCCATGCATGGTACGACCGTGGGATCTGAAGACCCTCGCTCTTTATAAAACTAGGATTCGAGGTGTTTAGTTTTTAAAATGCTCTTTCTATTCTTTCTTTTTCTTTTTAATGATATTGAATATGAAGAATAAGGGCTTCTCTTTCTTTCTTCTTCTCTTCTGCTCTCTTTTTACGACTTCTACCTCTACTTCCAGAGCAGCTCAACATTGCAATCACAAAAACCCAAAGTTGTTTCATGTTGGTGTGGTTCTTGATTTAGATTCAGAGATCGGAAAGGTTGCAGAGAGATGTATTTCCATGGCAGTCTCAGATTTCTATGCAGTTCATCCAAATTATAACTCAAAGATTGTTCTTCATTTTAGAGATTCAGGAGGAGATGCCATTAGAGCCGCTTCTACAGGTATGTCTTGGACATCCATTTTTAAAATATTTGAACTATTTTTTATGAGAAAAAAGAAATATATCACAAAAGATATTAGAGAAGTTCAACAGTAGATCGTCCATAACTGGAGCAGCTTTAGTTAATGTTGACCAATCTGGTGGACGTAGCAGATTTATTTTTGGTTGTCCATTTTCGTTGTTGGCTTTAGGTTTGACAGTGGGACTTTGCTTGGCAGCAGTGCCTACGTGGCACTGCTCCAAGCAGCGAATGGTCAAGATGAGAAGATAGGTGTTTAATTAAATCGTGGTCGTAGATTTTACTTGTGCAAGAAAACTAATTTTAAGTGAGTAGACCCGGTTCAGTCGCACGGTTCACAATGAACCATTTCAAAATTAAAGCTATATTTGAAAATAAAAAATAAAAAATAGGGTCGTCTTCAATTCTGGTTCGGTGCTTCAGGTGACGGTCAAAATGCCCAGTGCAGCGTCAGAGATTGCTAACAACACCGTTAGAATCAAGGAGAGCTTGAACCATGGAGTACTTCTGAGATGATTTCTCCTTCTTTCGAGCAGAGGCTTTTCGATAGAGGATTCAGAAATGCCACTAGAGCGGAATCTGGAATAAAGCTTCTGGACGGTGAAGACGAAGAAGACGAACAAGAAGATGAGATCTACGGCGGCGAAAAGTGATCGTTGAGGGCATGGTGATAGGAAGATGAATCTCAACCATTCCCCCGGCGACTGGATATCAGAAGTTGCACAGGCGAGAGACGAAATCCAATAACCAGGCGCCATGTCTCTGCTCACAAAATTTCCACCTCCGACGGTGGGCAGAGACCTCAAACCGATTGTCCCTGCAATTCTACTGGATTTCAAGACAAAAACTAAGATCAGTTAATTTGAAAGAGATTATTAGTTATAACTTATGACTGCTCATCTCCATTGAAAAATAACAGATTAAGATTCAAATATCAGTTGTTTCTGCGTCAAGGAAAGCAGAACCAAAAGCAAACAAGAATCCAAACTTACTTCGAAAAGTAAAGAGCTTGAAATGAAGAACTGGAATGAGATCAAAACAACTTGTAGTGAAGAACGAGGAAGAAACGCAGAGATTAGAGCTGCATCTGCAAGTTTGTCAGTGTCTCAGAGAGCCGTGGAGCAGAGCTCCGCTGCAAGTTACTTGCAGCCGTGCTTGTTGACTCTTAAGCGATGAACGTGTAAGTGTACTTGAGGGATTTTTGATGAACGTGTAAATCAGGTATGTGATGGGTTGATTTTCATTTTATTCTGTGGATTTCATCCGACTTAGGTTCAGCAGCAACAATGAAAAGAAAGAAGACAACTCTTTTTTTATTTTTTTATTTCAAATATAGCTTTAATTTTGAAATGTTTCATTGTGAACCGTGCGAACTGAACCGGGTCTAACCTCACTTAAATTAGTTTTCTTGCACATGGGTAAAATCTACGACTATGATTTAATCAAACACCTATCTTTTCATCTTGACCATTCGCTGCTTGGAGCAGTGCTACGTAGGCACTGCTGCCAAGCAAAATCCTTGACAGTGAGAGGAAGATGGCTATCTAGTTCAGTAACCCAATAGGAAATTTGTTTTAGGGCCTATTTTGTTACTTGAGTCGGAGATTTAAAAAATCTAGAGATTTCAAATCTATAGATTTCAAATCTATAGATTTCAAATTTTTGGAGTCATGGTTCATAAAATTAACTGTTTGGTTAGCTTGAATATTTGAAATAAAATCTATAGATTCATCCTGAAAAAACATCTATGGGGTAATGGTTCAAATGTTTAGTAAATTTTATAATAGGGGTGAAATATCTGGATTTCACCTCGTACCCATAACAGATTCACGTGTTTTTTTAGTGTAAGAAGGTGAATCCGTAGATTTCATTAATCTATCACACAACCAAATGGGTATAAATCTCTCATTTGTAAATTTGGAGATTTGAAATATCTAGATTCATGTAACCAAACATGCCCTTAAGTATTGCTACCGGACTCTAACCAATGTTCTAGATTCAATTTCTATTTAACTTTAGCCTAATTAACCTCGAGGGGTGGCTCAGTTGGCAAAGCCCAACGCTTCCACATAGGAGGTCAAAGTTCGAATCCCCTCGGGGCCAGGGGCGAAGCTCCGCCTATATTAATTATATATAAAGCACCTTGAGGATGTAGTCGTGGTGCGCGCAAGCTGGCCCGGATGAACCTCTTTAAAAAAAAAAAACTTTAGCATAATTCAGAAGTGGTTATAAAATTCAACCTTTGGCCTTCAATTTAACTAATCATTTATCTGTATAAAGGCATTTTGCTCGCAATTAAAGGCTAAATTAGGGGTGCAACTTTGGTTTATAACTTCATTGATAACATTCCCCAGGGAGTAGTTGATCGCGTTAAGAAGGGTTGAGGCGCCTAAGAAGTGTTCATTCGACCCAAGTATAACCGGGCGGTTCATGCGGTTGAATACACCCATGGGGACAGTAAGACCAAAACTTGGCCGGGCATCTGTATTAAAAAATAATTAGAAAAAAAAAGGTCTCCAATTTTAGCCATGATAGCTCCCAAGCCAACCTAGCTAGTCTGTCCTATAATGTCAATGTCAGGGTTAGGTTAAGGTTTTGAAAAACTTGAATTGAACCAACCAACCCGACCTGTTGTACCCTAGGTTTAGTTAACATATATATTATTTTGTACAAAAAGAAAATAATACGCGTTAATCTGTTAGATACTTTTAATATATGTAATTTTTTATAATATTTTTGTATGCTTTTTTTTCTTCTTCTTTTATTATGGATACAGATTCCTACTAATTAATTTCTAAGTTACCTGTATATATGCCCGTGAAAGTTTTGTAGGTATTTGGCAAATATACATGTTGATATAAAATTAATAGTTAAATTTTGAGTTAGGACACATGTCAAATGAAATTAAGTCCACACCCCCTCTGGAAAAAAGAAAAAAAAAAGAAAAAACTTTACCGTATGAAGCCCCCTAATGTTTAAGTTACACAATGAACTAGGTGACTGAAACATTTTAATGATAGAAGCGGATTTACATATGCATGCTTTTAGCTATCCAATATCTATTTCAGCCATTGCATGGCCATAGGGGTCGTAGACACTCTAGGCATTAGGTTCAGATCCCTGACCCATTTTGAGATATTGCATAAGACTCTATTGGGGTTTGGGAGTTGATAATTGAACACCTTATTATTTCTTTCTTTCCATACAAAATAACAAGTTATTATGAAGACAAACACAAACCAACATTTAGATATCTCATCTAACTGAAATTAGAAATATAAATGGAGTATTGAGTATTGGGTGAACACTTCCGTCCTCAAACCTAAGGGGCCTACTGCCCGTACCCTCTTGGTCCATTCATAAGAAAGAGAAGTGTGCTAGTATGACTTGGCACAATCATCACATAATTCACATGAAGGAGATGTAGATGTCCATTGAAAAAGTAGTGTCTTAACCGGTAATCTTGCATTCAAGAGATGCCAAAAGAAATTAAGCTTTAAATTTGTGATGGAGAGGTAGTTTAAAAAATATTTTAACCATAAATGAAAATATTTGGTTGAGACGTTGTTCTTAATTTAGACAAGGCTCGACCTACCAATTTGGTAGAGAATTCGCCATTGCTCAAGAGTGAGGTTAATGGAAGAGAGGTAAGAATATGTATTAAAAGGAGAGAAGAGAGTAACTCCCTATTGAGCTTGACTAATGAATTGGCCACCTACACTACTGTTGCTTTCCTCGTCCATAGATCGAAATTTGGTGCCCTATTGTTTTTTGCTTATGACTCTAATCCAAGGACCAAACCAAAGCGAAGTTTCCATTCCATTATTCAACTTTCTTACGACCATTTGCTCTAGGAGGGGGAAGATACTGCAAAAACAATTCCATGTCCATGAACCGTGTCAGGTTAGTAGTTGGCTTTCAATGTTTGTACCCAAATTGCATCAAGATTGTTAAGCGATTTGCACCCTTGTCTGAGAAGTAAGGCTTTGTTGATGTCTTCCATCCTTTAAAAACCTAGACCTCCTTGCACTTTTGGCTGGAAAAATCAATCCCACGAGATTAGAGTTAGTTTTTCTTGGATGGATTTTCGAGCCGGAACCTCTGACATAATGAGTCCACTATCTTACAAAGTGTGCTAGGGAATGGAAGCATTGCATGTGGTATAAAGATTGGGGTTGGAGTATTGACTACAATAATACCCCTCTTCCTACAAAAGACAAACTTGTTGCTTTCCAAATAACCATTTTGGTCCTTATTCTATTCAGGATGAATTGCAAATTCTTTGTATTGTCTCTTCCATGGAATGCCAAGATACATTGCATCTTTTTTACTTTAAAAATTCCCAGCACTGAGAGGATTATGCTTTTATTTTGCTAGATTACATTCCTATTAAAAAACACTCTACTTTTCTCAAAGTTGAATTGTTGTCCAGTCATATTTGAAAAAAGTTCAATGGCCGCCTTTAGTGCCAAAACATCTTCTTTTTCCGCATGAAAAATAGAGGAAGGTATCGTCTGGAAAGAACAAATGAGAGATTTTTGGAGCTCTTCTTGCAACTTTGATTCCTAGGAATAGATTAAGTGATTGATACTCATTTAGCACTCTTGACAATATTCCCATAGTGATAAGAAATAGGTATGGCTAAGAGTGCATCCCTACCAAGTCCCCTAGATCTAGAAAACCATAAATAGGGGCTGCCGTTTAGCTTGATAGAGAAGGACGTGCTGAGATCAGAGTATCAATAAGTAATTTTTGCTAGTTTTGGTCAAAGTACATGTACTCAAACAACTTAGAGACAACTCCCTGTTCAACCCTATCCTATGCCTTTGACATATCCAGTTTCAAAGCAATGAAACCTATCTTTCTTCTAGTTTTGCCCATGAAATTGAAGATTCTTTGGACGAGGATAATATGATTGGAGATCTATTTATTGTCTACAAAGACACCTTAACAGGGAGAGATAATATTGTTTAAAAAGGGTTTGAGTCTTTGAGCTAAGCATTTTAGCCACAATTTTATAGGTCACATTGTAGAGGCATATTTTTCTAAAATTAGAGACCAATTTAACCTTATTGTTTTTTGAAATGAAGCACAAGAGGGTGTGACCAACCCAAAAGGGTAGGGAAGCAAAATTCGTAGAGTTCATTTTCAAATGGAAAACATAGAGTTCATTATAATTGAGAACGACTTCACTTCTAAATGAAATTTATGACCATGGGACCTTTTTTCCCGTTTAGGTCCAAACGAACAGGAAAGACAAATACAAGTATACAATTTGTTTCTAATAATTTGAAGCATAAAGTGGCAAAACGTGTTTTAAATGACAAGAATCAGAAAGTAGCTCTAAACATGAAATGTTTCTAACCTTTTCCAATTTCATCCTTTATATGTAATAAAAATTAATCGGCATGGTGGCTGGATTTAAGGAGAAATTTAGGAATTTAGAGTCTTAAGATTATAGCTTCGTGACACCCCTCCACCATTAGGAGGGGCCCACCTCTAAATATTGATGAGGTTGATCAGGAGTGGGCCCCTTCCTAAACATGTGGGAGAGGGGTGTGAGGAAAGTATAATCCTTTACTCTTGTGGCTAAAGGATCCTAATTGCTAGAAATGTGGGATGAAGAGAGAGACGTGCAAGGAGGGAGGGAGGGAGGGAGGGAGGGAGAGAGAGAGAGAGAGAGAGAGAGAGAGAGAGAGTAAAACGTCCACGAGAGAGTTTCAGATATTTTTTCCACTATATGAGAGTTGTGTACATGGTTTCTTTATATAGAGATAAAGTCCTTGTTCATCAATGTTCTAAGACTCTTGTAGTTGTAATATTCTAGATTCCCTGAGTTATAGTATTTGGATTTACATAAACTATTGACCAGGGTTTTGTAGGCATTGTAATTAATCTGTATCAAATTCTTCTTTGGGTTAGTTAGAGTCTTTGTGAGTACATACCAATTGGAGAAACCTTCTTGAGCGTAGTGGCTAGTGTTTGATCATCTTTGGAACTCTTATAAACAACCCTTGTTGCATAAGCTTGAGATGGAGTGGCAACTAGGGTTTTGGTTGAATTCCTAAAAATATCCCTAATACCAATCAACAATTTGGCTATTTAATCTACAAGTCAATCATAGGAATCCATGCAAAACACTTCTATTTTTGAATTTACATCTGAAGAACCAAAATGTCATCAAAGAAACAAGAAAAATGAGGAAAATGATAAAATAGACTGAGCTTGAGGCATATAGCATGCCCCCCCCCCCCTAAAATAAAAAAAACTACTTTAATGACTTTTCCTGTTGGTGAGAAATCTACCATAGAGGATTGATTCACCCAAACCAACACCCGAACAAGTGAATCTAATTAACGAGATTCTTGGAATGACTCTCTCTCTTCTAGTTGCTATGCTTCCTAGAAACACTCAGTGCAAGTCATTAGATGTGGGCCAGTCGATGTGATCGGTGAGCCGCCTCGAATGATCAAGTCAATTAATCTTGAGTTAAACGCCACAATAGTTGTAGAGATCCACTACAAGAAAAAGTAGAATTAGTGACATTTAATTAGATATACCGCCACTAATAATATAAATTTAGTGGCTATTTATCGTAAACTGTCACTAATTAATTAAAACACACGCACCCCGCCCAATCTCAAACACATGCACCTTTCTATTTTCTGACTTTCCACCGCCAAATACCACAAATTAGTGGCGATTTTATAGTTACCGTCACTAAATATGACCCAGTTAATGGCGGTTTCTGCATGTTTGGCCACTAAATATAGAGAATTAGTGGCGGATTTCGTACTTTCCACCACTAAACACAAAAAATTAGTGGCCATTTCTTGTTTACCGCCACAAAATATCACACAATTAGTGGCAGCGTATATTCATATAATTAGTGGTGGTTTTAAACATCGTCACTATTTGCAGGTTACACGTGCGGTACTGGAAATTGCCACCTTTAAATGGTGTGGTACATTCCGCCGGTGTATCTTCTTTAGGTTTTGGGCACTTTTAGTGGCGGAAAAAACCGCCACTAAAAGTGATTTTTTTTGTAGTGGGAGCTCTAATGGAAGATTACAAGAAGAACTGGAAGAAGAGTCCAAGTAGATCAAGTAAAATGTTTTGTTCATATCTTACCTTTGTTTTAGCGCTTACCCTATTTATATGTTATTGCGTGTGTGTACTTCTTGTGTTTGTACCGTCCGACATCCTTAGTGGATCATGCAGCTTAGATTGTTGGTGCGTTCAATTGCTAGATTTTTGTGGTCCAGCTGTTGGACTTTTGGACAAGCTGGTCTGAATTGGCTGCTGACTCATTTATCTGCAACACTTTCAAAGAAAGAAAAATTATGACATAAAAATAGAATGCAACAGGTCATACCTTGCTTGTTAAGAACCCTCTCTCAAAAACTAATATGTATGTTGGAAAATTCAATTCTTTTTTTTTGGTAAATTTTGAAATTCAATTCATTCCCCATTTTTAGGAATTTGAAGAGGGGAAGGGGGGGGGGGTGGAGAAGGGGAAGATTTGGTAGGGGCAGAAGGTCAAACCCATGACTTCCGTGGCATCTACAAATGAGGTTGCCACCACTGTAGGGCTGCAACAGGGCCGGGGTGGGTATGGTTTTTGCAATCCCAACCCTAGCCCTATATGTTCTAATCTGATCCTGCCTTGACCCTATTTCAGGGCCAAGGATTATTGTCCCTTGCTCTAAGCTCTACAAGGCCAAGCCAAGCCCATTCCCGCCCTGATTGGCCCCTGACATTTATTGGCCCTATCCCTGACCCTAATTGGCTCTATCTCTAACCCTGATTGGCTCTGTCCTTGATTGGCCCTGATTGGCCTTGTCCCTAGCCTTAATTTGTCCTATCCTTGGACCTAAAATATTAAATGTAAATTCATAATAATAAAAAAATAATAATAATAAAATTCATAGAAATATAAGATCATTCAAGTTCCTATAAAATGATAAAATAGTCAATAAATTGATAGTGTTGCTCTAAACATAAATAAATACACTCAATAATTTTATATTGAGCTCCGAAAGTCTCCCATTGCTTTGGTGATGGAAATTGAAAATTTCTCCCATTGATATCCTTATTCAAAAAAAAAAAGAAATCCATATTTAAAACCTTGTTAACAAGTAAATCAACAATAATTTAGTATTGATATTTTTTATGTAGTTAAAGAAAATGATATTTTAGTTACAAACACAATTATTTGTCCTTAATAAGTTTTATTTATTTATTTATTTATAAATATCAGAGATTGGAAGTAAAAGAAAGATGTCAATATTCATGATGAGAAGTTGGGGTGTAGATTTGTTAGATATTAATTCTCTATCTAGTTTTTATTATTTATAATATATTATCTCGCCTTAGTCCCAAAAAAAAATAAAACAATGATTTTTTGGAACTAAAAATGACTTAGTTCAAAAAAAAAAAACCTTAAAAATAATATAAAAAGTGAATTCATAGTCTAATATGATCAAAATGATGAAGGTCAAAATCGAGACTTATAATTATTTCAATGTTAATGTGAAGATTATGTCAAAAATCTAGTACATGATTAGGGTCAAATAACATTATGACTAGAGCCAAAATTAGAGTCAGGATCAGGCCAAAATCAAATGGATGCTTATTACATTGGTAATGAAGATATAATTTTTTTTTATTAATTTTCTACAAAACATGATCATGATTTAAAAATTGACACGTGTCAAGTATTTACCCATGTGGATTAGAATTAATTCCTCTCCATATGGGTGGAGGATTCGAGACTCAAATTAGGGCCATGATTAGGGCCAACATCATAGGCCTAGATATCAAGGCCAAGATTAAGGCCAAAATCAGTGCTAAGATCAAACCAAAATCAGGGCCAAGATTAGAACCAAGATGAAGGTTAGAATCACGGCCAAGATCGTGGTCGAAATCGGGACTAAAATCAGTCTAAAATTAGGGCCTAGGTTAGTCTATAAAATCAAGAATGATCGGGATGGGTGGGCGGGCCAGAGAGTAATTACAAGCCTGCCCTTGGCCCTAGTTCATGATCAGACTATTTTGGCCCTAACCCGCCCTTAGAGTCAAAATCTTTAGCCTAAGTCATATTTGGGCTTAGGGGGCTTAGGGCAAGCGAGGGCCGCCAGGGCCAAACTTGCACCCATAGACCACTGTGCTAGAGGCACATCCACTAAGATTATTGTCATTAAGACTTTATTATTTTTAGTTAGAACATATAACCGTTTTGCCTTTTTCTTCTTCTTTTTTTATTTTATTTTTCCAAAAGACTTTCTTTATAAGAGTCTACTCTCTGCACATTCATGTCTTTTAGCTTTGAAAACTCCATTAATACCATATGCAGCACTGGACTTGATTCAAAATGTTGGAGTACAAGCAATTATTGGACCTCAAACATCAGATGAAGCAGAGTTTTTGGCTAAGATGGGAAGCAAGGCTCATGTATCTGTCATATCTTTCTCTGCTATTAGCTCTTCTCTTTCACCTACTTGGTTCCCTTATTTCATCAGATTTGCTCAGAATGATTCATCTCAAGTTAAAGCCATAACTGCAGTTCTTGAAGCTTATGAATACAAAGAAGTAACTCTTATCCACGACGATAGCCATAGTGGAACCGCAGTAATACCATACCTTACTGATGGCCTTCAAGAAATTGGCGCACATGTTGCTCGACGAATTGTGTTGCACCATGATATGAAAGGGTCTGATATTGAAGTTATTTTGCACAAAATAGGAGGTAAAAGCAGAAATGGAGTCTTCATTGTTAATCTATCTTTGTCCCTTGGAAATCTATTTTTCTTACATGTTCAGAAAAGAGGGATGATGAGCTCTAATTTTTCATATAAATGGATTATAATGAGTGGACTCACAGATCTCATGAGCTACATGGAACCTTCTGTGCTCAGTTCCATGAAAGATGTTATAGGTATCAAGACTCATGTTCCGTTATCCAGAGCACATCGGAGGTTTATGGTTCAGTGGTGGAAACAATTTGATGAAGATCACTCTAAGGAGACCAGACTGGAGCCCAATGTGTATGTCCTATGGGCCTATGATGCAACATTTGTGGCTGCAAAAGCAGTAAATACAGCTAGTTTGTATTTGAACGGAAAGCCAGATTCTCTTGACGTGAATGTCACTCAGATTGGTTCAGAAGTTTTGAAACACATCAAAACAACTAGATACACGAGTGGTGTAAGTGGTGAAATTCATTTAGTGAATGGTGAGTTACAATCTTCCAGCTTTGAGATTGTCGACGTGCAAGAAAAAAGTCAGAAAATTGGGTATTGGAATCCAAATGATGGTCTGTTTTTGAGTTCTAGTTCAATTGATAGTTCTGGCAAGAACAATCTTCGGGTAGTGCAACAGCTCAGATCAGTACTTGAAGCTACATCCAGTGAATATGTGTTGAACATTGGGGTGCCTCTGAAGACAGTATTTCCTGAATTCATCAACATCAGTCACAGTTCCCATGCTAAGGAGCCAATTGTGACTGGTCTCTCATATGAAGTCTTCACAAATGTTCTGGACAGCTTACCACATAAATTCTCTTACAAGTTCATTCCATACGAGAATGAGAAAGGTGAACCTAAAGGGTCTTGGCAATGAACTTTTACAAGAAGTATATAACAAGGTGAGCTAAGATTTCCAGTTTACACATTATTTTCTGTTAATGTTTTTTCTTTCATGAACTAAATTCAACCATTAACAGACATATGATGCAGTTATTGGAGATATAACGATCCTGGCAAATAGATCTCGGTATGTTGGCTTCACTCAACCATATACAGTTTCTGGGGTTCGAATGATTGTGCCTGTAAAGAAAGATGATGACACTGGTGGTTTATGGTGGTTCATGAAGCCTTTAACCACAGAACTGTGGATAACCACAATTTCAATGATTGTCTTAAAGGGTTTTCTTGTTTGGGTCTTTGAGCATGAGAAAAACCCTGAATTCCAAGGGACTACTTCAGAGTTGGTGGGGAAGATCTTATCATTTTCTTTTTCTATATACGTATTTACAAATCGTAAGTTTCTTATCACTCTTTTATGATCTAGTCTAACTCATGGTATCTTGCTTCCCCTTTATTTAATAACTGTAACTGTTTTAACTGTAAGTTTCTTCTAAAGAAATTCAAGGCATTCAAAGGGGGCGAATAAGGCCTGGACACCCAGGCGATTCCTTGCCAACTAAGATGTTCTTACACTATTATCTGGAGTTTAATGTATTTCAAACTTCTTGATTTGCATATAACAGTGCATTTGTAGTCATGTGTCTGCATCATTTATCTATTTTTCTCTCAGCTTGTATGGATAAGCAACTCACAGAAATTTTTTCTATGTGCCATAGAAGAGAAGCTCCGGAGCAACTATTCAAGATTCATTGTAAACCTGTGGACTTTTGCTGTGTTTGTACTTGTGAGCAGTTATACAGCAAATTTAACATCTATTTTAACCGTTGAGAAATTACAACCTACTGTAACAAATTTGGAAACTATCCTTAGAGAAGGAAAGAATGTTGGATATCAAGAAGGGTCTTTTGTGTTCGATCTTCTTAAGAACAAGGGATTTGAAAAGTCAAGGATCAAGAAGCTTTCCACAAAACAAGAATTTGCAAATGCTCTATCAAATGGAAGTGTTTCAGCAATTGTTGATGAGATTCCCTACATTAATGTCTTCCTTTCAAAGTATTGTCGTCAGTTCACTGTTGCTGGACCAACATATAGAACAGGAGGCTTTGGCTTTGTATTCTCTCTCTCTCTCTCTCTCTCTCTCAATCTCTTTTGTCTATTTACTATATACCTAGTATCTACTGATAATCTTCATTTTATTAATTTACATAATTTCTCTCATCTAGGTCTTTGCAAAAGATTTTCCTTTGCTACAGGACATTTCAGAGGCTGTCCTTAACTTTACTGAAGGAGATCACATGAGTAAGATTGAGAAGAAATGGTTTGGAAATGAAGCATGCGCGAAGCCTCTTGCATCTAATGTAACATCTAGTAGACTACACCTTCACAGCTTCCGTAGCATCTACATCATTGTTGGAGTAGCTTCAATCCTAGCC
Source organism: Hakea prostrata (assembly GCF_041222555.1). Taxonomy (NCBI): domain Eukaryota; kingdom Viridiplantae; phylum Streptophyta; class Magnoliopsida; order Proteales; family Proteaceae; genus Hakea; species Hakea prostrata. The sequence goes on from NC_142603.1 coordinate 27,378,043, forward strand.
CTCAGCTTATTCTTTTTCTCCTTTGTCTATAAAAGGATAACAGAAATAAGCGAAAGATCCCAAAGAAATTTATGGTGGGCAACTGTCATGACATGCAACTACTTTCATAAAAAGGAACCACCAAAACAAATTGAACCACCTACAAGTGCTGACATGGAGCATGCAATTTCTGAAGGCCATGCAAGTTCTTATCTGATTGAGCTCACTTCAAATAACAATGAATAGATGCAGGCAGAGGCTAAAAAGGTTGTATCCAATGCATAAGGTTCCAGCATTTGTCAGATATATGACGCAGCCTTACCCTGGATTTTAGAGGTTGTTTCCACGGCTTGAACCATTTGACCAAGCATTTAGCAACTGATCACTGGACCAAATCCAGCCAAAGAGTACAATAGCTGTTTGACTAAATGAAAGCACATGGTTTAGAGGTTGAATCAGCTTGAACCACATCAGTTTAGCTGTTTAGGTATCATTTCCCTGAAAGAATTTCTAGCTTGTTCCCTAAAGGCTATGACCTTATTTGAATCCTTCAAAGCCATCATTTTTTTGATTGTTTATGTGAATATGATGTCTAATCTTCTACTCCTATTGAGAAGCATTGCTGAAGAAAAGAGGAAGTCCACACATGTATATCCAGTGACTTGTAGATTCATATTCTATCTTGTACTCTTGCTGTCCCCTAAGTATTTCCTTTTCAGTATAGTTCTATGTATAAAAACCAAGAGGTTTCCCTTCATTCTAGTAATCTCTTTCTTTGGTGGTAAGAAGTTGTTTTTATGGTTTCTTTATTTATGTAGCAAGAAATTAACAGAGACACAAACGACCACATAAAACTAGAATGGTTTGAATCCAACTTGGGTGCTGCACATCGTGTTGCATGCGGTGGAAATCGAGACAGCAAGGTTGAGATATCCGACCACTCATTTCGCATAAGTGGTTCAAAGCAACTTTTACAAATCAAGATGTTGACATCAAAATCTCGACCCTTATTTCAATCATCACTGTATGCAGCATGATGCTGCGAATTTGTTGTGCAGCACCCAAGCAATTTTGCAATTTAATCACCTTTATAATCTTAGATATATTGCTCTTTTTGTATGCTTTTACCACTATATACATATAATAATATGGAAATGGAATTTTTGTTTTTCCCTCATGGAATATGTCTGTACTGTAGTCTGTACTGCTCAATATTTCCCTTTGAGGCTGTGTTTGGTATGTATTCCCAATCTTGGATTGTAGAATATTTTCTTGACTTGGAATCAGAACACTTTTCGTACACATGTACTACTAGTCCAAATGATTACCTAGAAACTTTTCACTATTCGAGAACTTGTTCTACTTCTTGGTGGTTGAGACTCATAACGTCAAACCTCTTAATAAATCTTGAATGCACAAAACAAAGAAAATAGAGAGGGAATGTTCATGATGCATATGGGGGTGGCACATGGGTAACTCAGGGTCTCAGACTGGGAATGGGATGAAATTTGTCATATTGATCTAAAACGATCTTGTGAGAAGGACTCAAGACTTTGCAATGATGAACATCGGTTTTTTGTGTTTCTAGACCCTTTTTGACATTTTAGTGTTTTCAGTGGCATTTTCGTAATTTTTTAGGGTTTCTTCGCACTATAAAGTCGTGTTTTCTGTGTCTTTTGAAAGTAGTTGAATACTGTTGTTTCTAAAGAAAATTTTGAGAGCGATAGAGTTCTCCATTATCAATCCATTCCTCTCGTTTGGCTTTGATCCTTTGTCATTTCAGCATTAGCTCAATTATATTTTCTTTCTATTTAGAATAAGAAGCAACAACTAAATGTTGATACATTAAAGTCCTAGGGTGGGGACAGATTTGAAATTTAAACTGGGGTGGCATTGCATTAAGGCCTTTGTCTTGGGGTGTCTTAAAAGACAAATTTAGTATATTATTCACTTAGCTGTAATGAGATGAAAACATCTCAATATATAATATAGTAAATTGTACACGTGGCTATCCCACTTCTCTAATACCCTCCCTCAAACATGGCCGGCTAACAAGGCCAAGTTTGGTACATAAGATAACGAAACTCCTTGGGAGAAAGGGGTTTTGTAAAAATATCAGGAAGCTGCTGATGAGAAGCCACTTAACGTGTAACTAAATATCATAAAGCAACCTTTTCCCATACAAAATGGTAATCCAATTCAATATGCTTGGTACGCCCATGAAATACCGGATTCATAGTCATGTGAAGAGCACTCATATTATCACAAGAGAGAATGGTTGGTTGAGGCTGCGGAATGCCTATATCACGAAGAAGAAAAACTCAACCAAGTTAACTCAGCAGTAGTAGAAGCCATGGCTCGATACTGCCTTCCGTACTAGAACGAGAAACCGTAGGTTGCTTCTTAGCACTCCAAGAAATACAATTTTCCCCAAGAAAAGTGCAATAGCGGTAGTAGGACATCCCGTCCAACAAGATCGAGAAACCATATAACTAAAAAGAGCTAGCTTGATGAAGACACAAACCACAATCAAAGTACCCTTTACATAACGAAGAATACGCTTGACAGAAGAGAAATTAGACCCCCGACTATACTTCGAAACAAAGTAACATCATGAAAAAGTGAAGAATCTAACACCACAGTTGGACGAGATACCATAGGAGTCATCACAGGCTTTGCATCAAGCATACTAGCACGACAAAGCAAATCAGCCGCATACTTGGCTTGAGATAAAAAACAAACCAGATCGAACTAGTTCGAGTAACTTCTATCCCAAGAAAGTAATGTAAAGAGCCCAAATCCGTCATGGCAAAAGTATGACCCAAAGTAGTGATAAAGGAACTTAAGGAAAGCTCATCATTGCCGTAAGAACAATGTCATCAACATAAAGCAACAAGATCAAAGTCCTCCCTGTCTTGGCGATAAACAAACATAGAGCTATCAAAGAAACTACTCTCAAACCCAAAATCCAGAAGAAAACCACTAAACCGATCATACCAAGCCCGAGGCACTTGTTTAAGTCCATAAAGAGATCTATGTAATTGACAAACATCATTAGGCCACGTAGAATCCCCAAAACCAGGAGGTTGTCTCATAAACACCGGAGTGGATAAAAAACCATGAAGAAACACATTCTTAACATCTAATTGACATAGAGGCCATTTTAGCATAGTAGCAATGCTTAAAACCAAATGAATAGAACCAAGTTTAACGACTGGACTAAACGTCTCAAGAAAATCAATACCCTCCCCGTTGATTGTAGCCACGAGCAACAAGACAGCTTTAAGACGCTCTAAACTCCCATCAGCTTTCAATTTTGTCTTAAAAAACCCATTTGCAACCAACAACGTTCATCTCAAGTGAACAAGGAACTAAAGACCAAGTATGATTAGTAGCAAGGGTGGCCAATTCATCTTTCATTGCAGCAGTCCAACCAAGATGAGCTATAGTAGACTTGACTATCTTAGACTCAGAACAAACAAAATCAACATGTAACGCATACTTGGGATTAGGTTTGCGAACACCAAGTTGAGCACGGGTCACCATATTATGCATGGAGTGTGTAGATGTAGCAGATAAACTACAATCAGTAGCTTTTAAAGAAGAAGAAACCAAACCCATTTCAACAAATTTATCATGGGCCTGAGGTGTAGTGGGCTGTAACTCACTAGAGAATCCCATTTCAGCCTTTTGATCATGGGCCAGAAGTGCAGTGGGCTGTAACTCATTAGATAAACACCCATTTAGGCCTATGGGGTTTAAAATAGGTGAAGATTCTAAAACGTCAGGTGGGCAATGGGTGTCTAATGAAGAAGGACTAATCAAATGTGTTGAATCCACATGATCTGAACCCATGGACCGATCATTAATAGAACCCAAATGAGGAGCAGCAACAATCACGTTTTGATCCAAATTATTTGAGGACAAAATAGCAGTGGCAGAAGCATTTGAAGTTCCAGGTAACAGAACATGAGGTCCAGAAGTTGTAGGATCAAAAAACCAAGGTCTCACTGGCGATCCTCCACATGAAACACAACCATGAGCTATCAAGAGAAGAGAATGCAGGCTCAACATAAGCAGTCCAACCCCTCCAAATGTACAAGAAGTACCCAAAGAAGAAGACACAACAATACCCTTAAAGGGGAAAACATTCTCATCAAATATGACATCCTTGGAGATATAAACACGACCAGTGGAGACATGCAAACAACGATAACCCTTGTGACAATCACTATAGCACATAAAAACACATGCCAATGATTTCGAGGTTCAAATTTATTAGAGAGGTTCAAATTTATTAGAGTTATAA